>NC_061122.1:138130574-138315665 GCF_002878395.1 Capsicum annuum | reverse complement strand
AATTAGGTGGTATGTGTCTCATTCTTCTAGATTTTAAATGGATTATTAATTTTGCTTCAATACTAGATATTAAGGTAATTAGGTAGGCTAATCTTTGTGGGTTTTCTTTTGTTTTATTTAGACTTATATATTCTGAATAATTACTAATTAAAAATTCTTTAATTTTTCTAAAAGATTCTCTGTTTTTAAATGGTCTTCTCATAATTAATTCAATAAACATATTCAATAAATTCAAACATTAAACATTTCTAACATACATACTACTGTTGTATTTTTTAAATAACTGGGCTCTGATACCATTTGTAGGGGGGTGCGGATCTATGCGGGTAACTGTCTTATGAAATAGATCTATTATATATATAATGAATCTATTTTTCTTTGTGCGTGGATATTTCTTAAATTTTGTTTCAATAAATTCAAACATATATAAATTCAAACATTAAACATTTCTAACATACATACTACTGTGCTATATTAATTGGAAATGTGTAATCCGCATCAGTTATAATTGTCTTAAAAATACCTAAATCATGCATAGATCCGCATACTACAGTTTGCATTACATATTGTCTTGATATGTAATCTGCAATAACATTTTCTTATAATAAATTCGAAAGAAGAATTAGATACAAAAAAAGAAATTACAATCATTTTTAGGATTAGTAAACCAAGTAAGAGAATATATTTCAAAATTAGCAGAAACTTTAAAACCACTACAGAAAAAATTAAAAAAGGATGTAGAATATAACTATAATGAAGAAGATAAAAAACAAGTTCAGAAAATAAAATTTCTTTGTAAAGAATTACCAAAATTATAATTTCCAGATGAAAATAGAAAATTTATATATATAGTAGAAGCAGATGCTAGTGACTGTAGTTATGGAGGAGTACTTAAATATCGATATGAAGCAGAAAAATTAGAACACCATTGTAGATACTACTCAGGTACGTTCAATGAAACAGAAATAAAATGGGAAATAAACAGGAAAGAATTATGTTCATTATATAAATGTTTATTAGCATTTGAGCCATATATTGTATATAACAAATTTATTGTATGCACAGATAATACACAGGTACGCTGGTGGTTAACAAAGAAAATACAAAATTCAGTTACAACAAAAGAGATTCGGAGACTAGTGTTGAATATATTAAATTTCACATTTCCAATTGAAGTAATTAGTACTAACAAAAATGTTATTGCAGATTACATATCAAGACAAAGCTACACAGACTGATATAATAGAAGAAGATACTCTAGAAAAAATACTCAACACCCTAACTACGCTTTCAATGAAAGTGGACAGTATGGGTAATGAGATAGAAAAGCTAAAGACTAATGAAGATAAACTGAAGTCTATAGCTACAAATCAGCTAACTCAGCAGTGTGCAGAGCTATGTCGATCGAAAGACATTAAAGTTCCAGAGCTAGAAGGAGACGATGGGATACTCCATAAAACCCATAACATTTATCAATCTACTTCTGCAGGCACAAGCAAAGGAGTTAGTAGACAAAGATATCAGAATATGAATATGAATAAGATATTTGAGAAACCATTTATACCAAAACCACAAAAAGACCCCTTGTTCATACCCCCATAAATTACCATATACCGAGATAGTCTGAACCAAGATAAAAAAGTTTACAACTATACAGCCCAAAAATACATAGAAAATATCTATAGAGTACAAACTTTCCTAAACCTTAACCCCAAAGCTACAAATATCAAAGAACTAAACACAAATTATATAACCCAAAAATTACAAGGTTATAACAAGATAATTGCACTACCCAAAACCAACCCAGGCCTAGTGAAAACTTGTTTTGACTATGGATTATTAAATACCATATACACCCAAGACGGAGAAGAACTAACAGCTATGGAAGAATTACATAAAATATTTACAACCTATAAAAGGATAACAAAAGGAAATCTATTTTATATAAAGTGTTATACTGCACCAGCAGAGATATTATACGACGAAATAAAACCAGTTATACAAGTTGTAAAAATAAGACTAACCAGAGATATGATCATACCGGAAGATATTACGTAGCAGCCAGAGATACCCAGAATTGAGATACCTGATTTCTACGCAAATAAACGACTAATTGGACTAGCTACAATTATTCAAGAATTAGCAAATAATTATACTAATGGAAACCCAATATGGATCTATTATTCGAGAGATCATCAGATGATTTATTCAAATTCAAAAGAGCTACGACAAGCAGATATGGAAGATGTTAGGCAATGGATAATGACACTACTTAACCTAGAAAAACAATCTACTGCAAGAGCAATTAAAAAAGGATTTATTTCAGATGGATTATTGACAAGATATTGTAAGATAATTGGACACAAATATCCAAACCATCAATGTTCAAGATGTAATGGAGAAGATAATATTATTCTAGCAGTCCACCTAGAATAAAAGAATTAAGAAGATGAGCATGCCAGCTGGAAGATAAGATAAGAAGCAATAATGGAGATATGGAAAAGCAGCAGATATGACAACAAGAAGATATCAACGGAATAATAATAGAAGACAAGATATAAAAATCTTACGTAAAAATTATTGTATAGAATTATTGTATAGACTTTAGCCTTTTTTTTTAGACTTTTTGACTTTTTTAAAGGGTATAGCACTAAGTTTTTAGTCTTTTTAGCCTTTTTAGCCTTTAAGTCTATGGCATTTATTTTTGTCTCTTAAGGAGACTTTTAGAATTTTTAGGAAACGTGTAAATAATGCAAACTTTTTGTAAAGAATTCATTCTATAAATGAAAGAAACCGAAGGCATTGCAAACCAAGCCTTCATGTGTTGAAGCAATACTCTCTCCTATCCACAACAAATATTTTGCTCAGTTAACTAAAAACAGACATATTTCAATGGAAAAAGCTATGGAGGAACAAACTTCAGAAATATCAAAACTACCCGAACAGGTATATTTATTTATGATTATGAATAGCTAAATTCATAATTCCCAACAATCATGATATGATAAAATAAATTCATATTAGTTACTTTATAGTAGAATTATTCGAAGAATAATATGTTAAGAAGTTTATTAGAAAAGTGGAAACGGAGAAAAATCCCTAAGAACTATGCCATCTTAAAGGTGGAACCAATGAGGCAAGAAGCCGTGGCGGGGAGTAACCAGAGTAGAGGCGCTGTTTAAGGGAAAAAGTATCCAAATTACCATGCTAATAGTGACCAAAGAACATGTTATTTAAGAATAATCTAGTATATAGTAATCTAAGATGACCATATTTTGTTATGTACATGGTTGAAGGGAATATTTTGAAAAATAGCAATTTTATGAAAATGAATAATTATTTATCTGATGTGATGGTAGATAAATTTTAAATACTTATTTTGTATGCACTTAAAGATATAAAAGTAGTAGATATAAGAAAAATCATATTAGAAAAAACATTTGGTAAATATTATATGACTAGAGTAAATTGTATACCATACCTGCCTAACTATTCTTACAAATACTTACCATGATAAATTCCATAGAATTTTTAGAAAAAGATATGAACAACATACAGTTAATAGAAAAATAGATGAATCTAAATTTAGATGAATACATGGAAACTAAAGAGATAAAATATATAGAATTTCTTAGTAAAAATATGCAAGAACTACTAAGGCTAAAACAAATAACTACAAAATATTATAATAAAATATTTAATCAATTTTAAAAGATAGATCATCTAGATTATCTTAAAGTCTTAATCTTATATATACTTAGAGATATAGAAATTATAGATATTAAGAGAATAATATTAGAAAAAGTATTAGACTATGAAATTGAAACCATAGATTGGATAGCACAGTTATACCTAGATTATTATATGTATTTCTAATATATATATATTTTTAAGTAACAAGTAGCATCTTGTAAACCAAAATAAGACAAGTAATTATTCATGAGAATTTAATGTTTCTTTATCAATCAATAAGAATGGAATATGATTGTGTTCCCCGTGATTTCATAACTCAGTAACATACCATACTAACGATCCATCCTGGTGTTTTGCATACAAAATAGACAATATTTGTTCACCTCCACATATTTCAACCCTAATTAAATGAATGTCACACTAACTTTTTCCGATCTTTGAGTGTTTGATTATTGACCCATATCTTTAGCCTCAAATTAACTATATCTATTAAGGCTTATAAAATTATGAGGGTAAGAAGACTCAAGATCCATGTCAATATATGATCCTAATCAACCTCTTTTATCAAGAATGTGAAAATTTATGGCAAGTTATAATATTTGCAACTACAAAAAATCAATCAAGATAAAGAGAATAACAATACATGGATGAACACCATTCCAGAATAACTAAGTACTTTAACCTACTTTTTTAGTCCATCATGGTTATCGAAATCCTAGTTATGATATTAGCTACTCAAACTTAAAGGAATAAAACCAAGAAATAATGTAAAAATCATGATCATCCATTTACAAGAAGAATAAAAAAAAATAAGGAATTTTGTATTATATCATAGAAATTCAAAAACCAAAGATAAAAGTATGTTAATATTCTCAAAAACATGATAAAAATAAGTCTTAAGCAACAATATTTACTTTTCTGGGATTTGATCATTTTTACCCCTCCTCGTGGTTACATTGTGGTAATTCTGGGGTATGGGGATGACAGGCAAGGTTCCCAATGCAGTTCCATGTGTTTATGCAAGATTGTGGCTTTTGTTTGTCTTAAAGGCTTATTAGTTCACTTTGATCGACATCTTTTGAAATGTGCATTGAATGGTAAAAATAAACAATGTCATCATATTCGAAATGTTGCTTTTAGGTTGGTAACATAGATGTTGTGGTTTTACGGATTTTATTTCTCATTTTGACCATCTATTTGAAAAATTGTAAAATTGTGTTTTGGGGGGAAATTTTGTGAAAATCATGTTTTTTTTCAAAAATTTGATAGTTTCATTGAGTCCAGAGTATCAAATTTAGGGGGTATCATAGTTCATTTGTGTACTCGAGGTTCTAGATGAATCTCGAGGGTTCTATGAAAACTTGGAATTCTCTAAGTCTAAAGCTAATGTACAACTCAGCCAGTGCAATCGATTAAGTGATGCTTTAGTTGCTTAAGAAACTTGGACTGATAGCCAAAACATCACCTAAGCAACACCGGTCTTGCTTAAGCAACAAACACTTAAGCAATGACCTGGTCGCTTAAGTGACACTAGTATGAAAGACATCTATCGCTTTAGGAAACAACTATACTGCTTATGAATTAAGAAGGGCTTCACTTAAGCGAGGCCTTATCTCTTAAGTGATAGCTTCCTAAGCGACCCGGTAGTTGCTTAAGCAATGCCTGGGTAGTTTATTTTCACTTTTTTAGAGATTTTTACACCATTTTTGAGATTTAGAACTTGGGGTTTGAATTTTTAAGCATTTTCTTCCATTTTTAATCTTGTGTAAGCTCTAAATGCATATTAAAATTACTTTTCTTTAATCTAATCATTTAAATGCTATTTGAACTTAAATTTAAAGGTGGAATTTGCGGATTTTGACTGGAAAAACTCAAATTATTATAACAACCCGAAATTGCCTCCCGGGACGTCACACGGTGCTTAAGGCTACAAGTATCCCCAAGCTAACCCTTAGAGCCATTTTCTACCCAAAAGCACCCAATTTAAGATAAGGATAGACTTAAACACTCGCATAGCCATATCAGGAGAAAGGAAATAAGAAAGGATATTTGGTTCATATGACCACAACATAGAGAAATCTCAACAAAACAACAATATTGATCCCTCTCAACATATCACAAGTATGATACTATTCTAACAAAGCCTCTATGAATCAAAACATAGAGAGCCATTGGGGGAGGCCCCAATTGACTCAAAATGGACTAAAAATAAAACATAGTCTCTTAAGGACAGTAAGCATATGAAGATTGGTCCTCGAACCAGTTGGACTCATCACTTTAGAAAATGTAGGCAAGGTGCTCAGAGAATCACAGGTGAGGCTGGGACTGAGCACCTCAACCTTCATTATAAGATAATGTAGCACATAGACATATATGTGGATCAGTACTTTGGAATGTACAGAGTATGCGGGGGTGCATGCATATGTTTAAAGTATTAATGATATTTTATTCAATCAAATCATGTATGCATAATGAGATGGCTCACATATCTTGAACAAGTATAAAATATAAAAGTCAAAAGTCATGTACAATAAAGCATATAATACAATCTCATGAGTCATCATTATTTAACTTCAAAATCGAAAACCTTCTCTTACTCTCAATGTCCCAAGGCTAAGGGATTTCAAACCACACTTTCAAGTCATGCATATATCTCAAGAGAGTAAAAAGTTCTTCAATGCTCAACACTTCATAATCATTTAGAAACTCATATACTTGGAATTTGAAATCATAAAAATTGAAAACATACTTGAAGGCATTTCATTCACTTTAGAAAATATCTCATCTCAAATCAATACCTTGATCAGGGAATATCTTTGCAATTCAACCATTTAGGAAAATAGCTTATAGGGAAGGGAAATAAGCATTTAATTTAAAGTTTGAAAGGCAAGAGAGGTTCTCCTAAGGAAGAGATCCCACGTTGGGGAGGAGCGCCATACACTTGCCAACGAGTATAACCTAGGTATAGTGATCACTAAACAAAACTCGGCCTCGGGCCTAATCTTAATCATCATAAACTCGGCCTCAGGCCCAACCTACGGTGGCACATAGTTTAAGGGTAAAAAACCGTAGTAACTTACCCGCTCGGTGCTAAATACTACTCCCTTCAGATTATCTGCGCTCATCTCATAAAAATGTACTTTTAGAACAATCACATGATTCACCACGAGCCCATTAATCAAATCAATAATATCGTATAGTAAAGTGGATTTCAAAACTTTTGGACTATTAGGTCAATTCAATTTTTCAATCATCTCAAAATACTTAAATCATGGGTGCTTATAGCACGAGAGTTCATAATTTTATGTGTCTCGAATAGCGCTTACTAACTCATAGTTCAATTTCAAGTTCAAGCTTATCAAAAGCATAATATATAGCATATAGATTCATAAATCATGTGGAAATCTAGAAATTTTAGCAATTCATCTCAATGTAGTCATATGCTTCAATATCTCAACATTTCAAATATAAGCTTCTCAAGGAGTAAAGTCATGGGGTTTATCCAGCTATAGAAAAAAACTCAAGAAATCATATAGAAATTATGCCATTTAACTCTCAATTCATGAGAAATATCAACATAATGCGTTCAATAAATATGGGTGAAAATCCCAAATCAAACTCATGTAAAAACTCCATAATTTCAGCAAAATTATGATGCAAATAAACATTTTAGGGAAAAAGGTGAAAGGGTTACCCAAGTTCAAAACCCCACATACCTTGAATTTGAAGCTTTAGAAGAACTCTCTCTTTTGGAACTCTACTCTTGCTCTAGAATGAGGTTTCTTGAGACCCTTCACTTGGGAACCTAGAATCTTGACTCAATTTACAAAATCCATGGTGGATTCGAGATTCTTGAAAGAGGTTTTGAGTATTTAGGGTTCTTGTTGAGAGAAAACTTGATAAAACCCTTATAGGATTCTTGCAAATGGCTTTGATTTAGTATTTCCACGATTTTATAGGCTTGAAAAAAGTCCAAAACGCCCTTTTAAATATCTGTACAAAACTGGAAAAATTGAACTGGAACCCGATTTCAAAGGCCTCCGCAACACGCCACTAATCACGTTGGCTCTCTGGAAAATGACAATTGGGAAATTAACAGCCTCTGCGACGTGGAGCCATGCATTTTCCCATTGGTTGGGACCTATAACTCCTCCGCTATGCACCACTATCATGGAGTCCCACTGGAAATTGACAATTGATAAATGCATCCTCTCCGTGACGCGCTAGGCTCTCAAATGACACAGTTTTTACGACGAAGGTTTAAATTGGCCATAACTTCTTCCCCAAGTGTCCGATTTGGGAAAATCTTATATCGATGGAAAGCTTATAAGATTTCTCACGTGATAAAAAGTAGAAATTAGGGAAATTCTACATGGTTAGCATGATACTCAGTTAGGAAGCCATTTCTCAATCTTTTAGGGCCAAAATCACGTCTCCCTCGAAATGCCCTAAGGCACAAACTACAAGGGAACTTTGCAAGACCTTACAATATCTCCCCCTTGAGAACATTCGTCCTTGAATGTCGCGAGTTAGGCTAGGAATAAAGGAAAATAGACTACACACATTCAAAACAAGGACTAATGGTTCAAGGTCTCTCTAAACTAATGAATACTTCGAAAAATACACGAACTCATACAAGAATAGATACATAGCTGAACTTTAGATTAGAAAAGTTGAATCAAGAAAGAATGGTACTTTTGAATTGGTCTGAACTTGAAGAAAAGAGGTGCGGGTACTTGGATCGCATGTCAGCTTTCGCCTCCCAAGTAGCACCCTCAATAGATTGATTTTGCCCTAAAACTTTTACCAAGAGAACTTCTTTGTTCCTTAGTCTACGGATCTGAAAATATAGGATCTCCACGGGAATCTCATCAAAGGAGAGCATATCTTGAGTATCAACTCTCTCTGAAGGATCAACCACAACTGAATCACCGATATGTTTTTTAAGCATGGAGATATGAAAGATAGGATGAATGGAGGGCAACTTCGGGGGCAACTCAACCTCGTACGCCACTCTACCAACACGGCTCAAAGTTGATACGAGCCAACATAAAAGGGACTAAGCTTCCCTTTCCTACCAAACCTCTTCACCCCTTTCATGGGTAAAATCTTCAAGTACACCAAATCACCCACCTTAAACTCAAGAGCTCTCCTCCTTACAACGCAAATAGAATCATGATGATGATGCAAAAGAGGCAACCTGGTCACGAAGTCCATATTCACCATCTCCCACTAGCAAGTGGGTATACTAAACTCTTACATCACACCACCCGGTCTTTGGTGCTCTACCTTAACCTGTTAACACAAAGCATACTTTGCTACAAACTCGGTGATGTCTTTCTTCATACTGTTCCATCAGTAGATTTTCTGCAAGTCGCGATACATCTTTGTAGTACCGGTATGAATAGAATAATGCGTGCCATGCACTTCACCCATAATCCTCAGCCTCAATTCATCAACACACGAAACACAAACCCTACCATGCACCCTCAACACACCATCTTTCCCTTGGGAGAAAACCTTGACCTTTTGGTCCTTAAGTGACTCCTTCAGTTTGACCAAACTAGGATCCCTATCCTGCTTCTTCTTCACTTCCAAAACTAAAGAAGATTCAGACCTACTCTGCAACAACGTACTCCCCTCCACTGAATCAAGCAATCTAACACCCAACCTAGCCATACAATGAACATTATAAGCTAACTCTCTCTTACCTTCCTCAATATATGCAACACTACCCATGGACAATCTATTAAGGGCATCCGCCACCATATTGGCCTTTCTCGGGTGATACAACACACTCATATAATAATCTTTCAACAACTCTAACCACCTTCTCTATCTAAGATTCAACTCCTTTTGGGTAAATACTTACAGCAGGATTTTATGATTAGTAAACACATTAACATGGACACTATACAGATAGTGTCTCCGAATTATCAAAGAAAAAACCACAGCAGCTAACCTAAGATCATGTGTCGGGTAGTTCTTTTCATACGAATTCAACTATCTAGAGGCATAGGCTATAACCTTACCCCTTTGTGTCAACACACAACCCAAACAAACTATAGAGGCATCATAATATACCACAAAACAATCAGTACTATCAGGCGAAGACAATACAGGGGTTGAAGTGAGTCGAGTCTTCAACTCATGAAAACTCTTCTCACAGGAATCAGACCACTGGAATTTAACTTTTTTTTTGGGTCAACCGGGTCATAAGAGATGCAATGGAAGAGAAACCCTCAACAAAACGATGGTAATAGCCTGCTAAACCCAAGAAACTCCTAATGTCAGATAGAGAGATAGGTCTAGGACAGTTTATCACAGCTTCTGTCTTTTGGGAATCAACTCTAATACCCTCGGCTGAAATAACATAACCCAGAAAGGCTATAGACCTTACCCAAAATTCATACTTACTAAATTTGGAAAACAACAGGTGATCTTTGAGAGCTTGCAAGATAATTCTAAGATGAGCTGCATGGTCATTCTCATCATGGGAGTACACAAGGATGTCATTTATGAAGACAATGATGAACGTACCAAGGTATTACTTGAACACTCAATTCATGAGGTCCATAAGAGTTGTTAGGGCATTGGTTAGCCCAAAAGACATGACTAGAAACTTAAAATAACCATAATAGGTTCAGAAGGCTGTCTTTGGAATAACATATTCTTTCACCTTAAGCTAATTATAGCCAGATCTAAGGTCTATCTTGGCGAAATAACTTGCACCTTGTAACTGATCAAATAGGTCATCAAATCTTGAAAGAGGATACTTATTTTTTATGGTGAATTTGTTGAGTTTACAGTAGTCAATGCACATACGCAAAGATCCATCTTTCTTTCGCACGAACAAGACGGGTGTGCCCCAAAGAGAAATACTGGGCTAAATAAAAACTTTATGTAAGCGATCTTTGAGTTACTCCTTCAACTTCTTGAGTTCTGCAGGTGCCATACAATATGGCAGAATAAAAATAGGTGGAGTGTTGAGAAAAAGGTCAATTTCGAACTCTATTTCTCTATCGGGAGGTACCCTTGGGAGATCTTCTAGAACGACATCAAGGAACTCATTAACAATATCAACTGAATGGATAGTTAGAGTCTCGAACTTAGTGTCCTTAACCCTAACTAGGTGGTAGATGAAACCTTTGGATATAAGCTTTTTGGCTTTGATGTAGGAGATAAAATGACTCTTGGGAGATACCAAACTCCCAAACCACTCAAACATTGGTTCATCAGGAAACTGAAACTTCACCACATGGTTACGACAATCTATAGATGCATAACAAGAATTAAGCTAATCTATACCTAGAATGAGGTCAAAATATATCATGTCTAACTCTATCAAATCCACAAGTATAACTCTATGAAGCACAATTACAGGGAAATTTCTATACACCCATTTAGCAACAACAAACTCTCCAACTAGTGTGGAAACTAGAAAAGTCTAGGAGACCTTTTCAGGACTCATTTTGAAATCCACAGCTACAAGTAGGGTCACATAAGAGAGACTTGACCCATGATCCAAAAACACATACACATCAAGATAAAAGACACGGAGCATACTAGTAACAACATTAGGGGAGTCCTTCTGCTCCTGATAGGGTGGTAAGGCATAGAACCTATTCTGGCACTGACCGCCAGCGGTGCTAGACGAAGTACCTTGAGCAGGGGTGGGACGAAGTACTGGAGCTGGGGTACTAGCAGCCTGTGCCTGAGGTCAGGCATCTCTGTTCCCCGGTCTAGCATGGGGGCAATCTCTAAGTCTGTGGCCCTGCTTGGAACAACCAAAAAGCTCCTCAAATCTCAAAAGCACTCCCCAATGTGGTTCCTATCACATTTAGCACAAGAAAGATAATGGGTCCTGTTAGCAACACTGTTCTTCGGCCCAGACATAATAGGCCTACTACCTTGCTCTGACATACCTCTAGGCACGGGAGCACTAGCTGATAAAGGAACTAGAATAGGTGGACGTCTCTAAAACTAAGAGCGGATCCCTCTAAGGAACCTAGGCCGTCTAAACTCATGCTAATCAGATCTAGTCCTTTTGTTACCCCTCAATCTCTCTCTCTCTCTAAGCTTATCCACCTCCATATGTTGAGCATGAGTCATCAAACTAGCAAGATCCATATCCTTATATAGCATCACAACCCTATACTCTTTCAGTACCATCCCATAAACATCGATCACAAACTTACTCATACCATCCCGAGTGTCAGAAATAAAATTCAAAACATACTTGGCCAACTGATTGAACTTCAAGCAATACACCTTAATAGTCATGGAGCCTTGCTTCAAGTTCATAAACTCCTCAGTCTTAGCCTCTCTCATCTCAAGCAGAAAAAACTAATCCAAGAAGCCATTTTGGAATAATTGCCAAGTCATAGGAGCGACATTCTTACCTCTACCCTTCTTCCACGATACAACCCAATCATAAACAATGTCTTTCTATCTGTAGGATTCCAACACAACACTCTCTTCTTCCAAAACCTACATCACATCAGTTATCTTCCTCACCTCCTCTAAGTACAACAGGAGGTCCTCATCTATCTTGGACCCAGAGAACTTAGGCGGATCCATACGCATAAAGTCACGAATCCTAGCTGTGGCTACATCACCATCCTGCTAATTAGAAACTGGGGCCTCGTTATTAGCCCAAACATTTGCAGTGACCACTTGGGCTAATGCCTGAAAGGCCGCCCTAAACTCAGCATAAGACACCATCTCATTCAAGGGATTAATAAGTGGGGGGTTGCTCATCATTATTTACGCAGACATTTTCTCTTTGAGATGGCATTTTCTAAAAATAGAAGAGCACAGATCATTAGATAAGAGGGACTGCTATAGGCACGATAGAATCTAAAAGAAGGAATGTTTTTTTCTAAAATATCTTGTAGCCTCTTGCTCATAGGTGTGGCGCGCTACACACTGATAATCAAGAATCTATTCAATGCGGCTTGTCAGACTCCCTAGGACTCATTAGAAACCTTAGGCTCTGATACCAAGTTTGTAACGACCCAAAATCACCTCTCGGGATGTCACACGGTGCTTAAGGATACAAGTATCCCCAAGTTAACCCTTAGAGCTGGTTTCTACAAAAAAACACCCAATTCAATATAAGGATAGACTTAAACACTAGCATAGCCATATCACAAAAAAGGAAATAAGAAAGGATAATTGGTTCATATGACCACAACATAGAGAAATCTCAACAAAACCACAATATTGATCCCTTTCGACAAATCACAAGTCTGATACTAGTCTGACAAAGCCTCTATGAATCAAAATCTAGAGAGCCATTGTGACACGCCCCAACTAACTCAAAATAGACTGAAAATAAAACATAGTCTCTCAAGTATAATAAAATTTTGAAGATTGGTCCTCGAACCAGGAGGACTCACCACTGTAGAAAACTTAGGCAAGGTACTCAGAGAATCATGGGTGAGCTTGGACTGAGCACCTAAACCTACATTATAAGATAATGTAGCACATAGACATATATGTAGATCAGTACTTTGGAATGTACTGAGTATGTGGCGGTGCATGCATATGTATAAAATAGTAATGATATTTTCTTCAATTAAATCATGTATGCATAATGAGATGGCTCACATAGCTTGAACAAGTATAAAATGTAAAACTCATAAGTAATGTAGAATGGAGCATGTAACACAGTCTCGTGAGTCATCATTATTTAACTTGAAAATCAGAAACCTTCTCTTACTCTCAATGCCCGAAGGCTAAGGGATTTTAAACCACACTTTCAAGTCATGCATATATCTCAAGAGAGTAAAAAGTTCTTCAATGCTCAACACTTCACAATCATTTAGAAACTCATAAACTTGGAATTTGAAATCATAAAACTTGAAAACATACTTGAAGGCATTTCATTCACTTTAGAAAATACCTCATCTCAAATCAATACCTTGATTAGGGAATATCTTTGCAATTCAACAATTTAGGAAAATAGCTTATAGGGAAGGAAAATAAGCATTTAATTTCAAAGTTCAGAAGGCAAGGGAGGTTCTCTTGACCGACATAAACTATGCGAGCTACATGGAGTCCAACATTTTTTCCTCCTAAGGAAGAGACCACATATTGGAGAGGAGCATCATACTCTTGCCAAGAAATATAACCTAGGTCAAGTGATCACTAAATGAAACTCGGCCTTGGGCTCAATCATAATCATTATAAACTCGGCCTCAGGCCCAACCTACAGTGGCACGTAGTTTTGGGGTAAGAAATTGTAGTAACCTACCCGCTCGGTGCTAAATACTACTCCCTTTAGATTATCTGTGCTCATCTCATAAAAATACACTTTTAGAACAATCACATGGTTCACCACAAACCCACTAATCAAATTAATAATCTTTTATAGTAAAGTGGATTTCAAAGCTTTTGGACCATTAGGTCAATTCAATTTTTCAACCATCTCAAAATACTCAAATCATGGGTTCTTATAGCACGAGAGTTTATAATTTCCTAAGTCTCGAATAGGGCTTACGAACCCATAGTTCAATTTCAAGTTAAAGCTTATCAAAAGCATAATATATAGCATATAGATTCATAAATCATGTGGAAATCTGGATATTTCAGCAATTCATCTCGAAATCTCAATGTAGTCATATGCTTTAATATCTCAGCATTTCAAATATAAGCTTTTCAAGGAGTAAAGTCATGCGGTTTTTCCATCTGTAAAAAACAACTCAAGAAAACATGTAGAAATCATACCATTTTACTCTCAATTCATGAGAAATATCAACATAATACGTTGAATAAATATGGGTGAAAACCCCAATTAAAACTCATGTAAAAACCCCATAATTTCATCAAAATCATGATGTAAATAAACATTTTGGGCACAAGGGTGAAAGGGTTACCCAAGTTCAAAACCCCACATACCTTGAATTTGAAGCTTTAGAAGAACTTTCACTTTTGGAACTCTGCTCTTACTCTAGAATAAGGGTTCTTGACACCCTTCACTTGGGAACCTAGAATCTTTACTCAATTTATAAAATCCAAGGTGGATTCTTGATATTATTGGAAGAGATCTTAAGTATTTAAGGTTGTTGTTGTGAAAAAATCTTGATAAAGCCCTTATAGGATGCTTGAAATGGCTTTGATTTAGTGTTTTCATGATTTTATAGGCTTTGAAAATGTCCAAAAAGCCCTTTAAAACATATGTCCAAAACTAGAAAAATTGAACTGGAACCTGATGTTGAAGTCCCCCACGACGCGCCACTAATCGTGTTGGCTTTCTGTAAAATGACAATTGGAAAATTGACAGCCTCCGCGATGCGGAGCCATGCATTTTCCCACAGGTTGGAACCTGGGAATCCTCCGCGACATGCAACTATCATGGAGTCCCACTGGAAATTGACAATTTCTAAATGCACCTTCTCCGCGATGCGCTAGGATCTCAAATGATGTAGTTTTTACTACGAAGGATTAAATTGGCCATAACTTCTTACCTGAATGTCCGATTTGGGAAAATGTTTTATCAATGGAAAGCTTATCAAATTTTCCACATGATAAATTAGGAAAATTCTACATATTTAGTATGATACTCACTTAGGAAGCCACTTCTCAATCTTTTAGGGCCAAAATCACATCTCACTCGACTTGCCCTAAGGCTCAAACTATGAGAGAACATTGCAGGACCTTGCAATTATTCGTTCTTTAATTCAAACCCTATTTTGGTATATTTTTTCCTGGTTTTTATCTTATGAGTTCCTTAAATCGTGTTAAGAATATTTTTGGACAAAAGTTCTAGTTTTATCCTACTATTTTGAAAATCCATTCCGGGGGGCCCTTATGACCCCAGTTCGGAAGTGGGCAATATGGGTATCATTGTCCTTCTTTTGAAGCTTAGATTTTGTATTTGTATGTTTTAGTTGATTTTGGGTTCATTAGTAAGGGAAAAGCCTTAGCTTAAAGGATTTTTGGACCAGTTTTCAATGTTTGAAGTATGTTATGGCTTAACTTTCTTTAGACTAGGATGGGGGGTTATTAATAATGTAAATGAATTTTATTTAATGGGTTTGTATTAAGAGAATGTTTTTAGGTGATTTATGTTCTTATGAGGGGCATATGTGGATAATACTTTGCGGTTTTGAGACATTATTTGCTATTTATGACCATGTAGGCTATTATATGATGTTGTAGTTTGGTATTTGATAAATGTATGTTGGTTCTTCTCATTTTATGGGAAAATCTTAGATTTTTGGATTTATGTGTTATTAATGACTTTTCTCTCATGCTTCACTTGATGGTTTTTGAATTATATGAGCTCATCAATGGTTGGTTGATTTTAGTGTATTTTTGGCTAACCTGGTTGGTATATTGGTTGAATATTAGATATTCTCATTTTGGTTGGCTGTGAGCATTACATCCTCATATCATATTCATTCATGAAACATTAGCACCACTATAGAAATAATAGAAACATTTGTTTATTCTAACAAAAATTATGACATCGTTAAAAAATTTTACTGATGTATGAGCCGGAGAGAAGTTATGGATATTGGTATTGGATATTTTTTTTATATAGGTTAATAAAACCCCATGGGTCCTACCTGAAGAGAATAGATTGGTAGGTGTGTATGGAGGTTATGCGATGCAATCATGCATCACATTATCATTATCATCATCATCGTCTTTATTGCATTCCATATATTGTTCTTAATTTGTGATTGTGCTTCCATTCTTGACTTGATATCTATCCATTTGTCCTATCTTCTTATACTTATATTTTGATTATGTGTATATTTATTCTTCTTTCCACCACATATATATTTTATATGTATATATAGTAGAACTGTTAGTGAAGATAATATGGGCAACCATTTGCGACATTTGTTGATTGGAGTGGCGTGCCCATAGTTTATGTTTAAATTCTTTATTTTCTACTTTACTCAGTCGGCCTATGATACCTACTAAGTAAAAGTGGATCGTACTCATCTCTACTATGCCCTTTTGGTGCAGATCTAGGTACGATGGTACCACACAGATAGCTAATTTAGGCGGTATTTGGAGTATAATTGAGGTAGCTGGCGTCCTATACAGCATGAGTTGGCCTACTACCTCTTCCTATCTATTTCGTATTCAGAGGTAGATTTGATCCCTTTTGGACTATTATTTTATATTTTGACATGCAAGATGTATAATGTACTATAGAAATATAGAACTTTCGATGCTTCCAACTATGAAAATATGCAAGTTTCTTAGGTTGTTTTGTTAGATATGATGTTTTTTTGGTATATTTTTTAGGAAACTGCGGTTTGGAGGTGAATTTCAGCAAAAGGATCAAAAATTGAGTTTTTGGCTACTTATTTAATCATTTTTGGGCATTTGTGACACTTTCTGGATATAAGTGACCAATGCATATTTAGAAGCTTGGTTACATGATTTGGAAGGTCTGGAACTTTTGTTTACATATGGATTACATGCAGCACATATGGTCTATATGTGACCAAGGTAAGTACCAAAGTTGAAGATCCAAAGAGTGAAAAAAAATAAAAAAAATAACTTCTGGGACTTACCTATGTCCACATGCAGACCACTTATAGCACATGCAGACAACATGTGGGTATGGTATGTTTCAGAAGTCAAAAGTACAGAGAGCAAATAGTGCACAAAATTTATTTGGCACTTACCCATGTCTACATACACCCACTAGCAGGCCACATATAGATTTAGGTTAGTGGCCCCCAACCCTTTTTGTCCTTTTTCATTAGCTTTGATTTTTAAGGTTTCCGTATGAACTATAAATATCTCTTATGTGTTTTTTAGTAGAGGTTACACACTCTTTATACTTAAAAACATATTTTAATTTTGATATCTGATTTTGGTCTTGGAATTCTTTTGTATTGATTTTTATTGATAAATTCAGTTTAAATTTTGGGTTATTAGTTGTGATTATTGTGGTTAAATCTTATGCTTTTAATCATGAATGTTGTTGATTCATTTACAAGCATGACCGGATAAAAACCCTTATCTAGTATTGTGCAAACCCTGATAGATTGACAAAGTAGGGGAAGTTCTACATTGTTATGAACCGATAGCTATGTATGCATTGTATTATCTTTACTTTAATAGCTATCTTACCAGTTGCAAATATTAGGATCCCCTCTAAATTATTGCTACTAACTCTGAAAGAGGAGTAGTGACTAGGAAAGGATAATTACAACAATAATTTGAAGTTTAACTATTGATCCATGATGCTAGGTATTATCTAATAAGCTGGTTAGCTGTCATCTAATAATTAAAAATTCAAAGGTAATAATAAACTAGGATCTAGGATAAGGGTTAGTAAGGCAACATTTTGAGACTCAAAAGGTAAAGTGTTAAATCTGTCAGCTAGTTCAAAAAATGGTTGGTGGTATATAACATATTAGATTTTGTATGTGAGGTATTGGGTTGGTTCAATAAAGCAATATAAGCCTACGAAGTTGACAAGCTAGGGGAAACACAATTATAGTGTAAAATGGAAACTGATTACAATAAAAATTGATATTACCTACTTGTTTGATATTGATACTATAATCCTCCCATTTTCTTTTCCATTTCTGTCCATTGATTATAGTAATTGAAAAATGCAATTCCATGTATTTTCGGTATTCAACCCCAACCTTTGTTGTGTTACTATGTTTGACAGTGACCTCAAACTCTTCAGAGTAAAGGTGTAGCTTGGGCATTATCAAATCTTGGTGTTATTGTCGAGGAGTACGGTGTTGAGTTATGAATCAAGGTGGTTATAGTTTTTGGGTCTTTTGGTTTCTTTTCTTAGTTGGGTATACATTGGTTTATGCCTATCATACGAAGTAGAGGCAATCCCTTTCCTATAGTGAATTCAAATCTAGAGAGAATCCTACAAACTTCTAGCAGGATAATGGAGACAAAAAGAGATGAAATTCCTAAAGAGGTTCATGATGATGCACACTAGGTGCCTCCCCCTCATCATAAAGGAGTTTAGGTTATTATTGACTAGTAGATAGAGTTTCTATTAGCACAAGTTTCTAATCAAAGAAGGGAAGAAGATGCTCAGTGTATAGCTTGGGAGGCAGAGTTAGTTGTATAGAGGCAGAAAGTAGACCGCTAAGAAGCATTCAGAAGTAATCAAATCAAAGTTAAAAGTGGTCATGGTCAAGTGATTCCCAGCATAGTAATATTTATATCCATATGAGGATGATGAAGAAGATCTGGGGTACGTTGAACCGGCAGAGACTGGAGCTATTATTTTTCCTATTTTACACCCAGGCATTAAGTTTAACTTAACTAGTGCCATAATCCAACTCTTATACTTGAAGGGTGTGTTTTCGAGATTGCCTATAGATGATGCAAGCATTATCTGGCTAATTTCATTAGGATTTGAACTTCTTATACAAATCCAGGGGTTGATCAAGAGGCATTTAGATTAAGGTTGTTCCCTTTCTCATTAATAGGAAAAACATCTTTTCGGCAAGGGGAGCTTCAAAGAAGATCTATCACTATATAGAATAAGTTACGCAGGCAATTCTTAAACTAGTTCTATCCACTATCTAGAATGCTGCATCTTAAGGATGAGATTTATAACTTTAGGTATCTTCAGTCAGAATCCATGTATGAGGGTTGGTTCAGCTTCAAGAAGAAGCTGAGTATGGTGCCCAACCATTGGATTTTACGAACAAACTTATTAGAGATATTTTATAGAAGCTTAACCATCAATTCCAAAGCCATAGAAGACACCATCTCTGGATAGGCTTTTATGAGTGTATAATGGGAGGTAGATTTAGGTATGCTAAATTATATCTCTCTCTCTAACCAATGGTGGCAAACTCAAAAAGCTGAGAGGGGACCTGACACATCTGCTATTGGTGCCTCATTCCACCAAAAAGTAGCAAATAATTCAGTGGCCTAAGAAATTACGCTGCTAAGAACTGATCTTGAGTTACTAGAAAAGTAATTTGCAGCAATAAGTTTTGAGAAAGTGGACATAATAGGAGAATAGGGTATAACTTCCAAAGCTTGTGAGTAAGAATTGGAAGAGGAATCAAACTATATGGATCGTCAATTGGCGCGTTTATAAGCCCAAGGGAAAGAAAACCAAGGTTGGAACTATGATGATAGATATAGAGACCATAGTAGGGAGAGAGATGGTGATTGAAGGAAGAAGGATGACTATAGATAGAAGGGAGACAGGTACATTTCACTTAGTAGACAAGATACAGATCAAGAATAGAATAAATATTGACCAAACATATGAAAGGGCAATAAAGTCAGGAGGCTATCCTTAAAGAGATCAAGGCTAATATTTTAGGTTTGACCGATATGGTTGAATCTCATGCAATGGGTACCAAGTAGTTAGAGCATCATTTTGGGCAGATGTCTACCACTTTGCATCAAATATACTCGGGTACCCTTTTGAGTAATATCATGCAAAATCCTTCAAACATCAGTCATTGAGTATCTATCACCACTAATTTTGTGCCACTACTAATGATCCCCCTATACCTACTATTGAGGAGTTAAAGATTGATAGAACTGAGAGTGATGAGATATTTGAGGTAGAGTCTAAGAAGTCGTTATAGGGTGATTATGATTTTGAGAATGATAGTTGTAAGGATTGGGTTATAAAACCTAATAATTACGTTCATTCTTATGGAACAACCACTTTCTTATCATTAGTATAAAATAAGGAGGATCCTAGGGAAGTCACCCTTTTTATGATATAATGAGACTTTCAATGTCAAGCAGGCTTTATATGACTTGGGATCACGAGTAAATATGATGCCACTAGTTGTGTCAAAGTTTTTTAGGATGGGGGAACTCAAACCTATATCTATAAAGTTGTTGGTGGTTGACTCGTTTATAAAAAAAACTTATGTGTGTTATGTGTGATGTAGAAGTAAGGGTTGCATCCTTTAGGTTCCCTTATAATTTGATAGTCCTTGATTTTGAGGTGAATTTACAAGCCCTATTATATTGTGTAGACCCTTCCTATCTATTAGTAGGGTGTTGATATGGACTTGGGGGATATCACCTTCAAACTAAATGATGAAAAATTAGTTTTTTATGTGTGCATGAGTGGAGCAGCCAGTAATATATGTGTAGTGTTTGTTATAAGAACTATTAAGGAAGATGTTATTACATAGGACAATGTTCCAAATATACCAAGTATTAAGGAGAGAATAGAGGTAATAACTACTCATCTATCAAATGTTGAGACAAAAGAAGAGACATTATATGAGTAGAGCCAGCCATGGGTTGGGACTACACTAGAGATATTAAGGCTAGACAACAATATATGCATTGAGTTGCAATTTCTGAGTACGAGATTAGTTGCACTCATGAATAGATTTTTTTAAAGGTCGAGTATTGGATCGTTTCAGTAGGATTGAGATGCTGGATCTAGGAAACATTAGAAAAGATGTGGGACTATTTAGAATAGAGGTATGCTCTCTCATTAAAAGCTATATCATCCATCCTTCTAGTTGTATCCCTAATTATTTAGCCATCACCTTTTTATGGTACTAAATACTTTGATTTATTCATGGAGGTTGATATGGTGGTCCTTGTAGTTGGGACCAAGAGAGGCCAAGAGGGGGACCTACAGAATCTCGACATGCCATATGAGCAAGCCTTGAAAAGTGCCATCCATGATTTGATAGAGACTATTCTCTGAATATTCTATCGGGCACTTGATCCTTTGAACCAAATGGTGGTAGACAATGCGGCGAAAGGGTCTTTCTTAAACTTGCATTTCAATGCGACTACTAAAATGTTGAAAGAGATCACTAATCAAAATCGGGAAGGCCATACCTGAGATTACAACATCTCCACTATCTCTTCACTCAAGCCCATGGTTAGCAAGGAACAACAAAAGCAGACCGATGAGAAAGAGGAAACCTTGGCTAATATATTGAGTCAACTTCAGCTCCTAACCCATTATTTCATGGATAATCCATCAAAATCCCATGGCAAGGATGTCGAAGAAATTTGGTATTCAGCAAAACCCCTCGGAGGGTTCCCCACCCATCCTACCATAGGTAAGGTAGGAATCAAGATTGGATTAATTAGGTTTTTAGTAGAGTTTTGAGATAACGTGAGAAAGAGGATTTCTATTTTGTGCCTCACCATGAACATGATTCTAATAAATAGTCAAGCTCCATTGATGCTGATAGAGGTAGAACAGAAGATCTCCTCACAAAAATTTTTAACATAGTTGAGGGACCGGACAAAATGGTCCGTGAATTAAAAGAGGACTTTATTTCACTCTCTAAAATAGTTTTGTCCCATTCGGTATCTATTAAAGAATTGGAAAATCAAATAGTTCTAGTTGTTGCACGTCTAGAAGCTAAAACTAAAGAGAAATCCACTAGTGGCACAATCCCCAACCTCTAAAATGATTATCAAATCTTGGTGATGCATGCAGAGGGAAAAAAATAAAGGAAGAGCACATGATTGAGGACTTAGGCATAAAAATGCCCAGTGATCGATCAAAAGAGAGGTTGTCCCAAAGTCTACTTGACAAAGAAAAGAAAGAGGTGGAAAGCACTGTTGTATAGTTCATTGATAAAGGAGAGTTTGATAAGTAGGGTCCTATGGAGCCTTCTTGATAAATTTATATATGCCAACATCGTGGCACGACGATAACTTAGGCGCTGTGAAGGAGGAAACCCACAAATGCCACTAGGATGGCTCATATCCATTTTATCTTATTTTTATAGTTTTATGATTATCTTTTTCATACAAATAACTCATGCTTATGTGACACCGTGGAGATATTTGCCTAAGCATGGAAAGATATAAGTGTGCATAATTTGATGTGAAAGCCAATCAAAGAAGTAATAAGCTTCAAGTGAGCAGAAAAAACTGAATAGGGGAAAAGCAGGGGAGCAAACATGCCATCGGTTATCATGACTGCGATCCCCATGAGAAATCGCGGTTATCCATCCATCAACAATCAGGATCATTCAGTTGTGATCGCGGGAATAGAAGTTGGTTGATTCATTGACTACCTCCCTAATTTTCTTACACTCTCGTTCAAGTTTTTTCATGAAGAATGCTCTAATATCAAGATATTGGTGATGGTGCAAATTCTGAAAAGAACAGCAGCCTTTGATTGAGTTTTAGAGAGCACCCTTATCTTTTTGTTAGCTTTAGTTATTCATGCAGTTCGGACATTGCAACCTTTTTATTTGGGGGTGTTTCCTTATTCATTTCATTTGGGCTTGTACTATTGATATTATTTCACACTTTTCTGTTCTTTTGGACAATCCTTGTTGTGATCCTTATTTTGGTTGTAATATTCAGGCTTCCTGATAGTGTTCACATTTGATGGATTAACCATTTTGTTGTTAGTTGGCTATTTCATCCTAAATTTCATTAGATGAATTTTGAATTCATGATTGGGTTTCAAACCATAGGTGCAGGGGAAGTCTGAGTACCTATGGTATCACGGCCTTAGAATGGAAGGGAAGTCTAATTACTTGTAGAATTGCTAATTTAGGGTTGCATTAAGATCCATTGGTGAAGTCTGAGTAATCACATGGTGGTTCTCCCATACTATGAACTTCAATATGAGATGATAACTTGGATGGTTTCCATTATTAGCAAATCATATGTGGTGCATATGCAAAAGCAAACAACCATCTCCGTCCAAAAATTTCAAAATATTTGAAGGTGTGGGCATCATGGCCGAGGCCCTGGCCGCGACGGGCTGGTTCGTGACAATGGGCGTGTGAAACTATGTGATGAAATTTTCCTCTTTTCCTATGACTCTGAAAGTTTACTTTGGAAAAATAATGAATACTCCATCTTTTTCTCAAGTAAGTAAAACAATTGAATCCCCTTAACGACATTCGCATTCCATATGTGTGAGGTTAAGTGTCTCTATCTCATGGGTACTTTTCCTATTTAGAACTTTCCCCCTTAGTCTTTAAAAGCTAATTTTTGACGCCGCTTGGTTGGTAAAATGATCATAGGCCATCTTGTGAATTTATAAGTCCACTTTAGCCTAAAGATCCTACCAATACATAAGAGTTACCCCTACTCACCCTCTTCGAGCCTTTGGACCTTTCATAGGCGAACGCATTATAAGCCATGACCCATCTATTCATCCACTCTTGAACCCTATCCTCTTTGAACTTTAGAATACAAAGGCTAAAATCCTAAGTTAGGGGTGGTGGAAAGAGAAAGTAGTATAGCTGGGCTACAAAGTCTTAAATAACACTGCATTCCTACAGAAAGTAAGTCTTAAATAACTCTTCTAATAGTTTTGTGTGTTACTAAGTTTCAGGATGATTTGATTAACAAAGAATTCCTTCTTAGAGTAGATTACAAATCTGCTAAAGATATTCTTCAAAAGGATGTGACGAATTTAGTTTCTAACAAATATTTGCTAGTGGCAAGCACTATTATCTAGTTTTGATTTTCAAATAGAATTCTTAAAAGGAGAAAATAACTCTCTTCCAGATTTTCTAACTCGCGAATTTTTGCAGGGGAAAAATGAGGCCAACCGGAGTTAGGCAAAACAAGAACCTTGTCAAAAATAAAGAGGTGGAGAATAGAAGTCCATCCACCAGCCCATTCAACATCAGGCCATCATGGAATGACCAAAATAAATATTTGGTCTTAGGATAATTGCCACCCATAATAACTCCTTTCCTAGCTATATCAAGATCCTCTTCTTTAAATCTAATAAAGAAACCATTCGCAAAAGAATTCGAACCATGTTCGCTTTCTCCATTTGGAAAACCAAGATTTTCCGCAATACAAACTAATGAAAATTATGCAATGAAGACTATGAAAGTTATTTTGAAGCAGTGTCACCTTCAGCCACCCCAACCCAAAATGTTAAAGAAACCTTTACTAACATTTCTTTGCAGATGGCTCCAATCCTAGCTTTGGATAATGAGTATGAGAATTATGACATCAAATATCTGGTGCGACCTCTATATTACGAGCCAAATTATGTGGATTCCAATATCTCTCTATAAACCAAAAAATATTATGAATTCATTCTGATTGACACTGGATCTATTGAAATAAAGCATCAACTGAGAGATGAGCATGACCCTAATAGTACAACTTATTCAAAGTTCACCATTAAAAAGATTTTAACTCCTTTGGAATGGCGGGTAGACCATTTACTTACTCTATTAGTCCTTTTTGAGGAACATAGACCTCAAATTTATAACTTGCATGATTATAAAAATGCATGGTTAAATTTCTTATACTTACGGCCAACTACTCATACTTGGTCTGTAAAGTATGGTCCCGAATTAGCAAAATATGTTATCTCAAGATGGTTCTACGAATGGTGGAATTGTTTTGGAGGTAATCAGGATGTTTTACCCAAAACATTTCTTGAAAAATTTGGTCAATTTCAAATTGATCAAGGCATTTCTTCCTTACCTAAGCACATAAAATTGTGTAAATATTTTATCCAAAAAAGGATTTTTTATATTATCAGCTGGATCATTGCAGTTCATGAATTTGACAGGATAAAATACTTGTCTAAAGAAATTTTCATCCGAGGATGGACTCCTTCACCAAAGGATGAACCAAGGGACTCTCTAAAGTCCTCACAATGTACTTCAACCAGGAAATGACCATCAAAGAGTGATTTAAAAAAGTGACTTCAAAAAGCTCTTTTAGAAATTGATGATGATCCTAACGAAGCTGCCATCATGAAATTATTGGATGAAGCTTCATCTCAAAGTGAAGACAATGGAGATATGATAAAACCTTACGATTTAGCACAGTCTTATCTGTATCCATTTTATGATTAATCCTAATTGAGGTTATTAAAAATCGGAATAAGTCGTCCCTTAGGTAGAAACTCAAAGAGTCGGAATTATTGACAGGGTAAGAATAGAGACTCAAAGAGTCGGAGTTATTATTGATTAAACATATGATGGGACCAGTGAGACCCACACTCCACCTTCGAAGTGGCCAACACTCATGACATAAAAGGACAAATTTCTTTGAAGAATCTAATCAAAAGAAAAGAACCCACCTTATCAGACAAATGGATAAGAAAATTTGAGGCTTCCAATAAGATTGAAGAAAGAAGATTTTCATTTCATCCATTAAAGTCTATAAAAGTCTCTTGATTTTCCCTTGTAAGGAATCATAAAATTTTTATTCAAAAATTTCTCTTAGTCTTACAATTTTGTAATCTTTTGTATATCTCTTGTGAAGAATCAGCCAGTGTAATCACTATGGAGCTAGTTTGCTCATCATCCTCAATATAATCCTCTGCACTCTTCAAGAGTAATATTTTCAGTGTTATTTACTTTCAGTTTTTATATTTTGCACTTACGATCTATTTTATGATATCAAAGCCATTTTGTTGGATATTAGCATGACTGGTTAAATTTTTACGTCTAGGCTAAGGACTAAATTCTGATTATGGTATAACTGCTGCTATTTAACCTAGGGATGAATATCTTTGTTAAACTATACTTAAGTACCTCTCTCTCTGTAAAGATTAGCTAGGGCATCAGATATTGTTATTCTTTCTAAGTATCAGGATGTCAAGTAATATACGGCTTCAAGTGTTGGCAAAGCCAGAAAAGTGGTAGCCCAGATATTGGCTTAACCAAAAGGTGTTCCTACCTCCAAGATGACTTGACAGAATTTAGAGTAAAAACCAAGATAGTTGCTACTATGACCTTTGAGACTTAGGCATTTAAGTATAATTGAATATTTATAGTGTTTTTGGGTTACTTACACCTTAGTTTATACCATGATTATGATTTGTTCTAAGTATAAGACGTCTTTCTCTCTTGATGGATAATCATTAGAATATTGTTAATAGTTTTAATATGTCCTCCATGTCTACTCAGATTATTTCTAAAGTAGAATATGACTTGCAAAATTGGTCTATTCCAAAGGAACCTTTCAAAAAATTTATCAAATTGATAATTTCAGCATGATAAAGAATTATAATATTATAAACCTATAAGTCTACTCTTGCTATTAATAATTCTCTTGAAACTATCAAGTTGCTAATTGCTAAAGAAATTGATCGATATAGAAAAGAATTTAAATTTCTGCATATTGGGCTTGTTCAAGTTGTTGTTAAACCATTATTCCGAAAAGGTTTGAATATTCCTATTTGTCTACTTCTTAGGGATGATATACTATTAAATTTTGACGATTCCCTTTTAGGAGTCCTTCAAAGTAACCTTGCCAATGTCCCAGTATACTTTAACTGCTACCCTAATTATTCAGTTGATATTCATTACCCTAAAGTTATGGACATTTTGACTCTTAAAGTCAAAACCAAAACTATGAATAGTAGGGTAGACACCAGAGAAATAGCAGTAATATACAGAGTCTATTCCAATCTTATGAAAATTACTATAGCCCTTAAAGCTATAGATACCAGTGTTAAAGGAGTTACCATGCTCATGGAAGCTAATCACGAGCCCTATACCACCTTTGTTCCTAGACTCATAATATGGAATGACATTCTCTTAAATGAGGAGTGGCACTTTGATGCCATCACTACTCCTCAACCCATTGAATCCGAGAGATCTCAGATCAATAGGGTTATCTAATTCCCTGATGGATCTATAAACCTTAAGTTTCTTAGATCAACTTCCAATAGCTACGCCTATTTCAATAGAGCAATGTCTTCGGCTAGACCTTCTTCCTTTTAGCCCCCAAAAGAGGTTGAGACCACTATTAGTGAAGAAATCAACCATGGAAAATTCCAAGGTGTATATTTCTTAAAACCTATTCCTAAGGTTTACTATGAAGTTGAAGCCTCAGTTACTTCTTATCTAGGAAGTCCCACTCAAGGGGCATGGTAGAAAAACCTCCATTGATGTTCTCTCTACCAATGATTTTATTTCTAATAAAGCTGTACAAATCGGCTGTGGATCTTACCAGAACATCAACAGAAAATTGAATGGTACAAGGAAACATAGTCTAGAGACCAACGAGTCTCTTTTAGAAATAAATGGTTTGCTAATTGACTAGATTCAAAACCGAAATAGAGTTCTTTAAGTGGTTTGAATATTCTGGTCAAATGGGTAACCAAAAGGACTCTCTTTGGGTCCTGATTAATTGGTGGCATACTAAGAATGCAATCATAGAAAGCTCCATTCCTCTCTTAGAAGGGATTAGTATTCCTTATAGAGATGATATTATTCAAGCTTTACCTTTCAAAAAGGCCATTGGTAAAGTCACCTCCCTCATTAGTACTGCTGATATTAATAGAGTTCTTGAGCAAAACAACTACACTAATCAGTTTTTGTATGTTGTTGCCAGACAAATTGAAAAATCCAAAGGCTCTACTTCAATTGGTGATAAGCCTAGTACTTCTAAACATAGCCCTAAACTCTCTAGTCAAATCACCACTGATCCAGAGATTTTGGAGAAAATCAATGACCAGTTAATGAAGCGTAAACTTACTGCCAAACATAATTCTTCTGGAGGTAAACCCGTGACTAAACCTTCCAGCAGTAAACCAACTAAAAAACCTGATTCTTCTGGAGAAAAATCCGCAACCAATAAACCCGCAATCGACAAAATAAGGATGGTTAAGGAATCTGAGGAATAGATTCATTATATAAAAATAGGTCAATATCATAACAAAAAGAATTTTTATGCTAGGCCCTCTTTCCCGAATATGCAGTTTAAAGAAAATGTTTTTCTTTCATCATCTTCTAATAATGGAGGAAACATAACTGAATGGAACATTGATGGCCTTGCTGAGCATCAAATTTATAATAAACTCCATGAAATGGGAATTTCTATTACTGCTTATAAGCTCAGGAAAAGTGGGGATAAGCATTCCGCTCATATGCTTATAGCAAGATTCACTAGAATGTTGAGACACTGGTGGGACAATTATCTCACAAAAGAGGAAAAAAGTAAGATTCTTGAGGTGGTAACCTTTAAAGAAGTCATAAAGACTGAAAATGAAGTCCGAACTACCGTAATTAAGCCTATGGAGAATGCTACTGCAACTTTGCTCTATTGCATAGCCAAACATTTTATTGGCAAACCGAAACTTTTTCAAGACAGGAGTCTAGAAATCCATAATAATATCTTCTGTAAAAAGTTAGGAGATTTCAAATGGTATAAAGATATGTTTATCCAAAAGGTCATGATTAGGGCAGATTACAATAATGATTTCTAGAAAGAAGGATTTATTAGTAGACTTCCTCTTTTGTTTGCTGAAAAAGTTTAAACTAAAATTAGAGATAGGTATGAAGGAAAGATACCCTATGAACACCTAACTTATGGTAACCTTGCTAGTATTACTACCGTCGTTGCTTTTGAACTTTGTACCGATTTAAAGTTAAAGGAGCAGCTCAAGAAAGACAAAAAATTATCTTCTTTAGAACTTGGAAGTTTCTGCCAAGACTTTGATTTTCCAAAGCTTACCCCACCTTCTTCTAAAAGAAAATAATAGAAGGTCTCAAAAAAATTATCCTCTACTAGAAAAAAGAGACAAGGCAAAGATCAAAAACAAAAAGGACCTAAGAGAAGATTTAGAAGGAAAAAATCTTTATCTAAGGATTCTTCCGAGGATGAATATTGGACTTGTGGAAAAAGGGGCCACAGATCCAATCAATGTCATCGAAACAAGAAAAAGAAGAAGAAGATAAATCTTCTAGTAATTGATGAGGAAACTAAACAAAAGTTATGCTCTATCCTCGAAGAAGAAGAATCTAAGTCTGAGGATTCTTCAAAAGAAGGAGAATGCAGCGATGAAGAATTCATCAATGTTGCAAATAATTCTGATTCTGAGTTTTAAAATAGTGAGATAAAGTGCAACTGCCAAGGAACATTTTGCAACTGTGATAGCAAATTTGTAAGCGTTCTTTCTGAAAATACTGTTTAAACTTTGTTTGCCATTATCAAACATATCAAAGATGATAAGGAAAATCAAAAGTATCTTTTAGAATTAAAAAGGCTTGTCAGTTAGCAAAAACATGATGACAAACCCAAGGTTACCCCTTTCAGCATGAAAGATGTCATGCAGAGGTTTGATACTAGAAGAGAACCTTTTATTAGAGATCATCGAAGAGAAGTCAATTTCCTCAAGAAAGAAATTAGGGAAATCAAAACTAGACTTTAGGCAGAAATTGATGCCTTAACAGAACAAGTTCTCAAAAGGTAAATCTATCTGGAGATGGAACTTTTGGTAGCAAAGATTTATCTATTGAAGATATGGAAAATAATGACAAGAAAGATCCAGGTATTGATGTAATCTCTTAGGTTAAACCTCCTAGTAATCATATTTTGATTAAACTTGTTATTAATAATGGTCTAATCCCTAACAAAGTTGCTTTATTTGATAGTGGTGCAGACAGAAACTGTATTATTGAAGGACTTCTCCCCACTAAATATCTTCAGAAAGGAACTGCAAAACTTTATGGCACTATAGGTGAAATTATTGGTATTGATTACAAACTGCCTAAAGCCCATATTTGTAACAATGGAATTTGTCTTTTTAATGATTTTGGGATTACAAAAGATATTAACGAAGAAATCATTTTGGGATTTCCATTTGTAACCCAGTTAAATCCCTATCTTATTGATTTTACTCATGTCCGCAGTACTGTTTTTAGGTTATAACTTGTTTATCCTCTTATGAAAACTATGACTTTAAAAGAAAGTCAATTTCTACATAAACATACTGCCTTTAAAATAAATCTTTTGCAAAATCAAATTGATTTTCTCAAAAATGATATTAGAAATGATAAAATTGAGAAAATTTAAAAAAAAAACCTAGAAATGGTATCCAAAATTGCCAATCTTCAAAAAACTTTGGAAAAAGAAATTTGCTCAGACTTTCCAAATGCTTTTTAGGAGAGGAAATCACACACTATTGATTTACCTTATATAAAAGGGTTCAACGAAAAGGTCATTTCCACTAAAGCTAGGCCAATCCAAATGAACCATGATTTAATGGAAATTTGTAAAAAAAAAATTGATAACCTTTTAAAAAATAATATTATTTGCCTTTCAAAATCTCCTTGGAGTTGTTCAGCATTTTATGTTAACAATGTTGCGGAGAAAGAACGGGGCACTCCCAGACTTTTTTATTAATTACAAACCATCAAACAATGTTTTAAAATGGATATGATATCCTATCCCTAACAAAAGGGATCTTTTGAAATGTACCTATAAAACCAATGTTTATAGTAAATTTGATATAAAGTCAGGATTTTGGAAAATACAGATTTCTTAAAAGGATAAATACAAAACTGTTTTCAATGTCCCATTTTGACAATTTGAATGGAATGTTATGCCTTTCGAGTTAAAGAATGCCCCTTTGGAATTTAAAATACCATGAATTGTATTTTCAACCACCTTAGTCATATATCAATTGTTTATATTGATGATGTTTTAATCTTTTATGAGGATACTGATTCTCATTTTAAAAACATAAACATTTTCTTCTAAATTTTCCAACGCAATGGCCTTGTCGTTAGTGCTAAAAAAAATGAAGCCCTTTCAAACAAACATCTTACTTTTGAGGTTGTCTGCAACCATGACCAAAGCAATCGCGATTAATATCCGCGATTGATCTCTAATGATCACCTTGTCTACCAGCGACCACGACCAGTGGTCCATGATCAAGGTACCTGATTGTCATCTGCTCTACGTCCTCTAATGCACTCTTTTGTTCCCTTTGGATGAGTTTAAGCCCCAATCCATATCTTTTGGTCTTATCAACTTTATGGCTACAAAGATTGGATTTTAGTGCATCTATAAATAGATGTTGTCTCATTTATTCATTCAAAATAAGGTAATGTGCACAAAACATTGAGTGCAAATGAGTGGTAAACTCACCACTCATCACACAACATGATTTGATACCAAAATTAACTACCCAACCCTGTATGAAGAATGTTAAGCCATAACCTACCTTGGATAATGAAAATTGATCCAAAATACCTTAAACATAGAACTTTCTCCTTATGAACATATGTAGAATTAACTAAAATACACAAATAGAAAATCAACACATTAAAAGAAAGCCAATGATAACCATATTGTCTAAGATTGGCTTGGGCCAAAATGGACACCCAAAATGATTTTTCAATAAGAAGGGTAAATTTGAATTTTGATCTCAAAATGTATTACCCATGCTTAAAGGAACTCGTAGAAGAAAACCCAAGTAAAAATGAGTTAAAATTGGGGTTTGGATGGATGAATTTCTAATTTAGGCCTTCTGGGCCATAATCCCCAAAATCCACTTTATAATAAAATCTATAACAAGATCTAAATGAAAAGAATCTAAGAAAAGCAATTGATATAGGGATTTGGATCATACCTAATCTAGAAATTAAAGAAATATCCCAATAACTCAAAATCCATAGATCCAACTCTCAAAAATGGTTAAAGATCGACAAAATAAGAAATTTATATTGCTTAGGCATCGCTTAAGAAATCACCTGGTTGATTAAGCAGCAATCACTTATGTGACCCACTGTAGCGTAAGCGACCAGGCAGTCTCTTAAGTTAATATCGCTTAAGCAAGCCTATCATTACTTAGGCTACATTTTAGCTGTCAGGTCAGGTCATTTAAGTAATAAAAACATCACTTAAGAGGTGCACTAGTTGATTAGTACACCAGCTAGTGACTTAGAGAATTCCAAGTCTTTGTGGACCCCTCGAGATTCATCTCAAATCACGAGAATGCAACTAAAATATGCTAATAGACTAAATTAAATGTTTTGAGCTTAATGGAGATATGAGATTTTCAGAAAATGTCATTACCACGAAGTTGACTAGCGAAACCAAATTTCAAAACATTCCAAACCAAAGGTCGAAATGAGATATAAAAGCCATAATACCACACCAACCATGTTACCAACCTTAAATCAATGCTCCCGATCTTATGGCACAGTCTATTTTTCCATTCGACACACATATCAATAAATGTTGATCGAAGACAACTAATAACCACTAAAATCATAAACTAGCACAAATCATGTTAGAGAGCATTGGGAACCATGCCAATCATCTGCACACCTAAGAAAGACCACAAAGCAACCACAAAATGTGGTAAAATGGTCAAATAACATAATATAAGTATTTCATAAATATCACCAAAAATCAAGTCAATAAATCATTAACTACTAAGAACCTAGTTTTTCCTAAAACTATCGGTCAAGAATAATACCTAAATCAATGAAAAGTTAGGGATAACTACCATACATACCGGACTCGACCTCTCAAGTAGTCTAATCAACAAGTCGATGTTTCCACTGGCCCTTAACTATTAGAATATTTCTAGAACACTATTGTCTAATATCTCATGCTAGAATGGAGGTGGGCTCCTCTAGAAAAGACAACCTCGCATCTAATTGTAATAAATCCCAATAAATGACATGAGACTAAACTTAATTATAAGTCAAACCATGGCAACATGAAAAATTTGATGAATAACCAAATAATTTGGGGGCAATGCTACCTCGTAAGCCATATCACCAATTGTCCAAAAAATCATAAAAAGACCACTATACATAGGGAAAATCTTGCCCCTCATCACAAACCTCATAATGCTCTTTATGGCAAACACATTAAAAAAGACTCGGTCACCAAAAATAAATCTCAGGGCACAAAGCCTATGATCTACGTAGAACTTATATTAACTCTATGCCACTCGAAGTCTATCCTGAATGACAAAACTTTAACCAAAGACTTAAGAGGCAAGTTCATATCTAGAGGCCTATCCTCAAGTACATCAAACCAACAACTTAGAGAGCAAAAATAATTATACACCTTAGTCACTCCTGGATGGATGGAATTTCTAGAACAATAATCCTTCTCTAATACCAGTCACATCTAGTCACCCAGTCTCGGTACATAAGCTTTACCTCTAATTATCAAAACACCTTTTGAATTAAGGCTTCGTTGGCCTCACCATTTAATACCTTATCCTGAATAACTCTCAACCCCACATCATCAAACTGAGGAGCCAAAATCTGCTCCGTCAAGGAAGACCTAGCCTTAATAAATTCCATACAACACCTAGGTGTCAAAATATCGAGCCTAGATAATTACTTAGTAAAAGACTGAACCTCCCAGGACAAAAGCCTCTCCTTGGTCAAAAGATATGCCAAGCTCCCCATACTAGTCGAATTTTATCTTAAGGCATCCACAACTATATTTTCCTTCCTTGAATGATAGAGAATAGTCAAGTTATAATTCTTAAGAAACTCCAGCCAATAACACTACCTCATTTAAGTATCACTAGTTGAAGAGTTGTGGTAGTCTATGATGATTTGAGTAAATCACACAATAGACGTCATACAACTAGTGTCTCCATAACTTCTAAGATAATTGTAAGACCTTGCAAAGTTCCCTTGTAGTTTGATCCTTGAGCGTATCAAGTGAAATGTAATTCCAACCCTAAAAGATTAAGAAGAGACTTCCGAAGTGATTGGTTCTTAAACCATATAGAATTTTCTTAAATTTAAATTTTTTTCATGTAGATCATTGAATTAGATTTCTAACAATACCAATTTTTTTGAAATCCAGCATCGGGGTGGGAAGTTATTGTTGTTTTATCGAGAGTTATCGAAATTGCCCAGTTGCGATGGACAGGTTGACGGACCATCGCAACCAAGGCAGTAACTCTCTTTTCTGGCCCAAGTGCGATGTCCAGGACAACAGACCATCAAGACTGGAATTACCATCATTAAGACCATCGCTGCTGAGGCAGTGTGGCCTCATCTTGGTCAACATGTGATGGATGATCCGACAGACCGTCGATTTTGCCATTGACCATCGCTGAGACCGTCAAATCAAGGTAGTGTTTTTTTTATCGATGTGTGATGGACAATTCAAGGGACCATCAGGATAGCGATGGACCATCTTGTCGACCATCGCAGCCCCCGATCAGTATTTTAAGTCATTTTTTAAAGGGACTTTTTGGTCTTTCCACTCTTTGATCAACAAGATATACTCCAAATGAAGAAAATGACTTCATTCATCATCTTAAAACACAAGATAGCTAGGGTTTCTCCATCAAGACTAAATCTAAAATCCTTCTCCAAGAAATTCAAGAACTCACCATAGATTCTACAAATTAAGTTGAGATTTAAGTTCCCCAAGTTCAAGAGTTGCAAGAACTCTCTCTCAAGAGTAAGAAGAATAGTTAAACAAATCTTTTTCATCTAATTTCATAGTCTAAGGTATGTGGGGTTTTAAACAAGGGTAATCCTTTTACCTTTGTGCCCAAAGGCTTATTTAAACTATAATTTTCTGTAATTTATGAGATTTTACGTGAAATTAAATTAGGGTTTTTCACCCATTCCTATTGGTTGCAAGCTTTTGATGTTTTCCATGAATTAAGATTCTAATGACATGATTTGTACATGTTTTCTTGAGAAATTGCACCTGGGTCTATACCCTATGATTTTAATCCTTGAGAATTTAAGAGTTTCAATGTTCTAGCTATTGAAGTACATGAGTATGTTGATATTTTGAGATAAATTGATGTAACTTCCAGATTTCTACATGACTTATGAATCTATATGCTATCTATTATGCATTATGCTAAGTTTTAACTTGAGATTGAATTATGGGCCATTAATCCGAACTTGAGACTTGCAATTTTATGAACTATTATGCTACAAGCACCCATGATTTGAGTATTTTAAGATTATTGAGAAATGTTTTGACCTAATGGTCATAGAGTTTTGAAATCCACTCTACCACATGAGATTATAGATTTGATTATTGGGTTTTTATGAACCATGAGATTATTTTGAAAGTGGATTTCCATGAAATAAGTGAGATAAACTAAAGGGAGTAGTATTTAGCACTGACTTGGGTAAGTTACCACAGTTTCTTACCCTAGAACTATGTTCCACCATATGTTTGAGATTTTAGGCTTGAGGCCTTGATGACTAGGCCTGAGGATAAGATAAGTGATCACTGAGTTGAGGTTATACTCCTTGACAAGAGTATGACTCCTCTCACCAATGTGAGGTTTCTTCCTTAGAAGGACAAGATGTTGGACTCCATATAGCTCGCATGGTTTATGTTGGTTAAGAGAAGCTCCCTAAACTAAAGTATTTCCATTGAGATAGAATATTTTCCCTAAAGCTTTGGGATGAGATATTTTCTAAAATGAATTAGCTACTTCGAGTATTTTCTAAAGAAAGAAGTAGTTTTGTCTACAAATATGTGTTGATCACTAGTTTTCAAACCAAAGTTATATTATTCCGAGTTCCAAGTGTTTGAGTTCAAAAGAGTTATAAGTTCTTGAACATAAAGAAGTTTTACTCTTCATGAGATATATGCATGAGTTGAAAGTATTGTTTAAAGTTTCGTTCAGCCTATGAGTAATGAGAATAAGAGAAGTACAAATTTTAAAGCTAAAGTATAATGACTCATAAGATTTGTGTTACATTCTTCATCATACATGATTTATGAGCTTTACATTTTGACTTATTCAAACCATATGAGTCATTCCTATTGCATGCATGATTTGAGTAAAGAGTATTGATACTGTTTTATGTAAATGCATACACCCTCATATACTCAGTACATTCCCCAAGTGATGATCCATATATATATTTATGTGCTATATTGTCTTACAATATAGGTTCAGGTGCTCAATCCTAGTCTGGTCAGTTATTCTCGAGTACCTTTATCTACATTTCTATAGAGGTGAGTCCTCTTGGTTTGAGGGCCTAGCTTAAAATATTTCTGTATTTGAGTGGTTATGTTATTACTTTTAGTACAGTTTGAGTCAGTTGGGAATCTGTCCCAACAGCTCTCTAGTTCATGGAGTAGTAGAGGCATTATTAGACTAGTTATCAGATTGTGGTTGTGTTGAGATTTCTAGTATTATGGTTATTTGGACCGAGTATTTTCTTTATATTTCCTTTCATTTGATATAACATTGCCAGGGTTTTGTATATTTCTTCTTGAAATGATTTATTATATATGGTGAAAGGCTCAAAGGGCTAAGGGCTACTTGTAGCCTTAACCACCGTGTGATGTCCCGAGAGATGATTTTGGGTCATTACAAACTTTGTATTAGAGCCTAAGCTTTTAAAGGAGTCGTAGGGAGTCTGACAAGCTATGTTAAGTAGAGTCTTGATCATCGGTGTGTAGCGCGCCATATCTATGAGCAAGAGGCTATAAGACATTTTAGGAAAAGTTGTTGCTTTATTTCAGATTCGATAATTCCTATGGTTTTCTCTCTCATCTAATAATTCATGCTTTCCTATTTTAGAAAAAGCCTCTCTGAAAAGTGAATGCCCACGAAAAAAATAATGAGAAACCCCCACCTGTTGATCCTTTGAATGAGACTATGTCTTATGTGAGTTTTGGGTGGCCTTTCAGGTGTTAGCCTAAGAAGTCACTGCTAATGTTTGGTCTAATAACTGAAACACAGTTGCAGATCAGCAAGGAGGTGATGTAGCTGTAGCTAGGATTCATGATTTCATGCGAATGAATCCACTAGAATTTTTTAGGTCTAAGGACGATGAGGACCGACAGTTGTACCTTGAGGAGGTAAGGAAGATCATACAGGTGATGTATATTTCTGAAGAAGAAAGTGTTGAGTTGGCGTCTTACAGGTAGAAGGATATAGCTTATGACTGGGTTGTATCATGGAGGAAGGGTAGAGGTAAGGATATTGCTCCTATAACTTGGTAGGTGTTCTAAGATGCATTCTTTGACAAGTTTTTTCCTCTTAAAATGAGGGAAACAAAGATTTAGGAGTTTATGAACTTGAGGTAGGGCTCCATGACTGTTAAGGAGTACTGCTTGAAGTTCAACCAGTTCGCCAAGCATGCTCCTAATTTGATTTCTAACACCCAGGCTAGTATGAGCAACTTTATGATAGGTGTTTTAGGGTTAGTGCTAAAAGAGTGTAGGACTGCAATGCTGTATAGAGATATAGATCTGTCTAGGTTGATGATGTATACACCGCAGATAAAGGCGGATAAGATTAGAGAGAGAGAGAGAGTAAGGGGTAACAAAATAGCTAGATCTGAGAAGTATGAGTATAGTCAAACTAGGTTCCATGGGGGGAACCGCCCTCAGTTTTAGAGACATTCATCTATTCCAGTGCCTTCATCAGCTAGTACTCTCGCTCCTAGAGGCGGGAAAGAGAAAGGGAGCAGGTCTTTTATGTCTAAGTCATAGAACAATATTGGTAATAGGCCCCATTATCCTCCTTGTTCTAAGAGTGGTACGGATCATCCCAATTAGTGTTTTGCAGATTTAAGGGGTTGTTTTGGTTGTGGCAAGCTGGGAAATAGACTTAGAGATTGCCTACATACTAGGCAGGGGACTAGAGATGCCCGACCTTAGGCACTGGCTACTAGTGCACATGCTCTTGTCCCTCATCCCGCCCCTATTTAGGGTGTTTCATCTAGCACTGTTGGCTGTCGGTACCAGAACAAACTCTATGCCTTAGTATCCCATCAGGAGCAGAAGAACTCTCCCAATATTATTACTGGTATGCTCCACATCTTTTGTTTTGATGTTTATGTTTTGTTGGATCCTGGGTCAAGTCTCTCCTATGTGACCCCACTTGTGGCTATTAATTTCAAAATAATTCCCAAAAAGATCCCCGGAGCCTTTCCTAGTTTCTACACTAGTAGGGGAGTCAGTTTTTGCTAAACAAGTGTATAGAGATTGTCCTGTTCTTCATAGATTCATACTTGCTGATTTGAAAGAGTTAGACATAGTGGATTTTGACCTTATTCTGGGTATGTGTTTGCTTTATTCTTGTTATGCATCTATAGACTATCGTACCCCTGTGGTCAAGTTTCAGTTCCCTGATGAGCCAGTTTTTGAGTGGTCCGAGAGTTCGGTATCTCCCAAGAGTCATTTTATCTCCTATCTCAAAGTCAAAAAGCTAATATCCAAGGGTTGCATTTATCAACTAGTTAGATTCAAAGACACTAAGTCCGAGGCTCTAATTGTTTTGTCAGTCAATATTGTTAATGAGTTTCCACATGTTTTTTTGGAAGATCTCCCAGGGGTACCTCCCGATAGAGAGATAGAATTTAGGATTGACCTTCTTCCCAACACTCGTCCCATTTCTATTCTATCATACCATATGGCACCTGCTGATCTTAAGGAGTTGAAAGAGAAACTTAAAGATCTTTTAGACAAAGATTTCATAAGGCCCAGTATTTTTTCTTAGGGTGCACCTATTTTATTTATGTGGAAGAAAGATGGTTCTTTGCATATGTGTAATGACAATCATCAGCTTAACAAGGTCACAGTCAAAAATAAGTATCCTCTTCAGAGAATTGATGACCTATTTGATCAGTTGTGAGGTGCAAGTTATTTCTCTAAGATAGACCTTACATCCGGCTATCACCAGCTTATAGTAAGGGAATGTGATATTCCAAAGATAGCCTTCCAAACCTACTATGGTAACTTTGAGTTTCTAGTACTGTCATTTGGGTTAACCAATTCCCCAGCAGCCTTCATGGACCTCATGAATCAAGTGTTCCAGCCATATCTTGATATGTTAATCATTGTCTTCATAGATGACATCTTTTCTACTCCCGCAATAATGATGATCATTCAGATCACCTTAGAATTTTCTTGCAAACTCTCAGAGGTCACCAGTTGTTCACCAAATTTAGTAAGTGTGAATTTTGGCAAAGGTTGTAGCCTTTATAGGTCATATTGTTTCAACCAAAGGTATTAGAGTTCATCCCCAAAAGACAGAAGCTGTAAGAAATTGGCCTAGACCTATCTCTCCATCTTACATTAGAAGTTTCATGTGTCTAGCAGGCTATTACCACCATTTTTTAGAAAGTTTCTCTTCAACTGCATCTCCCATGACCTGGTTGACCCAAAACAAAGTTAAGTTCCAGTGGTCAGATTCCGATTTGAAGAGTTTTTAGGAGTTAAAGACTCGACTTACTTAAGCCCCTATGTTGACTTTGCCTGATGGTACAGATGATTTTGTGGTGTATTGTGATACCTCTAGAGTTGGTTTGGGTTATGTGTTGATGCAAAATAGGAAGGTTATAGCATATTTATCTAGACAGTTTAAGTCGTATGAAAAGAATTACCCAACCAATAATCTTAAGTTAGTTGTTGTGGTCTTTTCTTTGAAAATTAGGAGACATTATCTTTATGGTGTTCATGTTGATATGTTTACTAATCATAAATTCCTACAGTGTGTGTTTACTCAAAAGGAGTTGAATCTTAGGTAGAGGAGGTAGTTAGAGTTGTTAAAAAACTATGATATGAGTGTGTTGTATCACCCGGGAAAGGCCAATGTAGTGGCGAATGCCCTTAGCAGATTCTCTATTAGTAGTGTTGCTCATATAGAGAAAGGTAAGAAAGAGGTAGCTTGTGATGTGTATTGTCTGGCTAGATTGGGTGTTATGTTGCTTGATTCTGCTGAGGGAAGTACTTTGGTGCAAAGTAGTTCCGAATCCTCTTTAGTTTTGGAAGTGAAGGAGAAGAAAGATTGAGATCCTAGTTTGGTCAGACTGAAGGAGGTAGTTATGGACCAAAAGGTAGAGGTTTTCTCCCAAGCGGGAGATGGCATGTTGAGATTGTAGGGTAGATTGTGTGTTTTGAGTGTTGATGATGTCAGGCATAGGATTATAGCTGAAGCGCATGACGCACGGTATTTTATTCATCCCAGTACTATCAAGATGTACCGCAACTTACGAGAATCCTATTGGTGGAATGGTATGAAGAGGGATATAGATGAGTTTGTAGCAAAGTGTTCAACATGCCAACAGGTTAAGGTAGAGCACCAAAGACCTGGTGGTGTGATGGAAGAGTTTGGTATACCCACTTGGAAGTGGGAAGTGGTAAATATGGGCGTCGTGACTGGGTTACCCCTTTCGTATCGTCATCTTGATTCTATTTGGGTTGTTGTAGATAGGCTGACTAAGTCTACGCTCCTCTTGCCCATGCATACATCTTATACAGCTGAGGCTTATGCTAGATTCTATATCCAGGAATTAGTCAGGCTGCACGGAGTTCCCTCCTTTATCATTTTGGATAGTGGTACTCAATTCACTTGTCAATTTTTGAGGGCGTTTCAGTAGGGCCTTGGTACCCAAGTTCTTTTGAGTTCCGTTTTTCATCCGCAGACAGATGGTCAGGCTGACAGGACCATTCAGACCCTAGAAGACATGTTGAGGGCATGTGCTCTTGATTTTAAAAGAAGTTGGGATGAGTATTTTCAATTGATAGAGTTCTCCTATAACAATACTTACCATGTTAGCATCGGGATGGCACCATTTGAGGCCTTGTATGGTAGAAGATATAGATCAACCATAGTTTGGTTTGTAGTGGGTAAAGCTGTCGTGATTGGGCCTAATGTAGTGTTTGAAGCTATGGAGAAAGTTAAGTTGATTAGAGTAAGGTTAAAGACATCTCAGAGTCATCAAAAGTCATATGTCAATGTGAGGAGAAGATATCTTGAGTTTGAAGTGGGTGATTTGGTGTAATTGTAGATTTCACCCATGAAAGAGGTGAAGAGGTTTACTAAAAAGGGAAAGCTAGTCCCCATTATGTTGGCCTATATAGCATTTTGAGCCGTTATGGGAAAGTAGCCTATGAGGTTGAGTTGCCTGCGGTGTTGTCAGTCGTTCATCCTATTTTTCATGTCTCCATGCTTAAAAAGTATATTGGTGATTCTGTTGTAGTAGATCCCTCAGAGTGTGCTGATATTCAAAATAATCTTTCATTCAATGAGATTCTTATTGAGATCCTTCATTTTTAGACTGCAGACTGAGGAACAAAGTGGTTCCCTTGGCCAAAGTATTATGGCGGAACCAGTCAGTTAAGGGCGCTACTTAGGAGGCAGAAGCAAACATGCAAGACAAGTACCCGCACCTTTTTTCCATGAGTTCAGATCAATCCGAATGTATTATTTTTCCTTAATTCAGCCCTTCTAATCTAAAGTTTATCTATATATCTATTCTTGCATTAGTTCTTGCAATTTTCAAGGTATTTAAGAGTTTAGAAAGATTTTGAGCACGTTTAACAAATTGCTTCGCTATATGTACTCTATTTTCCTGTGTTCCTAGCCTAACTAGCGACATTCGAGGACGAATGTTTCCAAGGGAGAGATATTGTATGACCCTACAAAGATTCCTTGTAGTTTGAGCCTTGAGCGTGTCAAGTGAAGTGTAATTTCGTCCCTAAACGATTGAGAAAAGACTTCCCAAGTGATTGGTGTTTAAAATATATATAATTTTCTTAAATTTGACTTTTTTACATGTATAGCATTGAATTAGATTTCCAACAATACCAATTTCGTCCAAATCTAGAATCAGGTAGAAAGATATGGCTGTTTTACCGAGAGTTATCGGAACCACCTAGGTGCGATGTACAGGTTGATAAACCATCGAGTGTAAGATGGACCGTTGCTCAAACCAGTGCAACCAAGGCAGTAATTCCTTTTTTTGGCCCAAGAGAAATGGCCAGGACGACGAACCGTCAAAACTGTGATGGACTGTCGCTGAGACCCTCGCCGCTAAGGCAGTATGGCCTCATCCTAGTCAACGTGCAACGAATGATCCAACGTACCATTGAGTTTTTGACAGACCATCGTTGATACCATCACATTGAGGGAGTGTATTCTTTAATTATGAACGTGTGACAGACGATCAGACTAACCGTCAGGGTAGCGGCAGACCGCCGCTTCGACCATTGCAGCATCCGAGCAGTATTTTAAGTCATTTTTAAAGGAACTTTTTGGTCTTTTAACTCTATTATCAACCATATATATTACAAACAAAGAAAATGAATTCATTCATCATCCCAAAACACAAGAGAGATAGGGTTCCTCCCTCAAGATCAAATCTAATACCCTTCTCCAAGAAATCCAAGAACTCACCATAGATTCTACAAATTGAGTTGAGATTTAAGTTCCCCAAGTTAAAGGGTTTCAAGAACCCTCTCTCAAGAGTAAGAAGAAGAGTTGAAGCAAGCTTGTTCATCCAATTTCATAATTTAAGGTATGTGGGGTTTTGAACAAGGGTAATCCTTTCACCTTTGTGCCCAAAGGCTTATTTAAACTACAATTTTCTGCAATTTATGAGATTTTACGTGAAATTGAATTGGGGTTTTTCACTCATTGTTATTGGTTGCAAGCTTTTGATGTTTATCATTTATTGAGAGTCTAATGGCATGATTTTTACATGTTTTCTTGAGAAATTTCACCTGGGTCTATACCCCATGATTTTAATCCTTGAGAATTTAAGAGTTTCAATGTTCTAGAAATTGAAGTACATAAGTATGTTGATATTTTGAGATAAATTGTTGTAACTTCCAAATTTCTACATGAATTATGAATCCATATGCTATCTATTATTCATTATGCTGAGTTTTAACTTGAGATTGAATTATGGGTCATTAAGACCTTCTTGAGACTTGCAATTTTATGAACTATCGTGCTCTAAGCACCCATGATTTGAGTATTTTGAGATTATGGAGAAATGTTTTGATCTAATGGTCAAAGAGTTTTGAAATTCACTCTACCACATAAGATTATAGATTTGATTGTTGGGTTCTTATAAGATGAGCAAGATAAACTAAAGGGAGTAGTATTTAGCACCAAGTTAGGTAAGTTACCACGGTTTCTTACCCTAGAACTACGTGCCACCATAGGTTTGATATTTTAAGCTTGAGGCTAAGATCGTTGGTCCTGAGGCCGAGATAAGTGATCACTGAGTTAAGGTTATACTCCTTGGAAAGAGTATGACTCCTCTCCCAAACGTGAGGTTTCTTCCTTAGGAGGACAAGACGTTGCACTCCATGTAGCTTGCATGGTTTATGTCAGTTAAGAGAACGTCCCTAAACTAAAGTATTTTCCATTGAGATAGAATATTTTCCCTAAAGCTTTGGGATGAGATATTTTATAAAATGAATGATCTGCTTTGAGTATTTTCCAAAGAATGAAGTAGTTTTCTCTACTAATACGAGTTCACCACCGATTCACAAACCAAACTTATATGATTCCGAGCTCCAAGTGTTTGAGTTCAAAAGAGTTATAAATTCTTGAGCATTAAAGAATTTTTACTCCCCATGAGATATATGCTTGAGTTGAAAGTATTGTTTAAAGTTTCCTTCATCCTATGAGTAATGAGAATAAGAGAAGAGTACAGATTTTAAAGATAAAGTATAATGACTCACGAGATTTGTGTTACATGCTTAGTCATACATGATTTATGAGCTTTTTATTTTGACTTATTCAAGCCATGGGAGTCATTCCTATTGCATGCATGATTTGATTAAAGAGTATTGATATTGTTTTATGTAAATGCATACAGCCCCATATACTCAGTATATTCCCAAGTGTTGATCCACATATACGTCTATGTGCTACATTGTCTTATAATGTAGGTTCAGGTGATCAGTCCCGGTCTCATCAGTGATTCCCGAGTACCTTTGTCTACATTTCTCCAGTGGTGAGTACTCATGGTTCGAGAGCGTATCTTCAAATATTTGAGTGGTTATGTTATTACTTTCAGTGTAGTTTGAGTCAGTTGGGGATCTGTCCCAATGGCTCTATATTTTATGGAGTAGTAGAGGCTTTGTTAGACTAGTTATCAGATTGAGGTTGTGTTGAGATTTCCAGTATTGTAGTCATTTAGACCGAGTATCATCTTCATATTTCCTTTCATTTGATATGACAGTGGCAGTGTTTTGTATATTTCTTCTTGGTGACAGGCTCAAAGGGTTAGCTTGGGGCTAATTGTAGCCTTAAGCACCGTGTGACCTCCCGGGAGGTGATTTCGAGTCGTTACACTAATACAATTGCACATACCTCCGAACATTGGTAGGGTAATTCCTTACCTAGGTTTCAAATGAAAAAAAGCATACTCAACTATATATTAATACAACAACTAACCTAACACCTTAAGCATCAAAGAAAATGATAAAACCTATTCCCTTTTTATGTAAAGTCAAGATTGGAGCTGAAATCAATAATTCTTGAGCTTTTGGAAGCATGCCTCACAATCTTCAGACCACTAAAAGGAAATCTTCTTCTGAGTCAAATTAGACAAAGGAGAAGTAATAGAAGAAAATCCCTCAACAAAGCTCCGATAGTAGCCTTCTAAACCAATAAAACTCTAAATCTCAGTAAGAAAAGTAGGACCATTCCAATCATGAACCACTGTAATCTTGGCTGAATATACCATTATACCATCCTTGGTTACCACTTTACCCAATAAAGAAAGAGATTCTGGGCAAAACTCACACTTGGAGAACTTAGGATACAATCTCTGAAACACAATTTGCAAATGCTCCTCATGATCAGCCTCATTCTTAGAATAAACTAAGATATCATCTTTAAATACAATGACAAAAGAGTCAAGATACTGTCAAAATACCTAGTTCATCAAATTTATAAACGTCCTTAGGGAATTGGTCAGCCCAAAACATGACTAAGAACTCTTAATGACTGTACCATGTCTAAGAACCTATCTTAAAAATATCTAAACCCTAATCCTTAACTGGTGATACCCAAATTTAAAATAAATCTTTGAAAACACTAAAGTACCGTGAAGTATATCGAATAAATCATAAATGGGGGAAAGGATACTTATTCTTAACCATCACCTTGTTTAACTAACGATAGTCATTACACATATACATTAATACCTATTTATTTCTTACAAACAAGACAAGCACACCCCAAGGTGATAGACTAGGTCAGATGAATCCCTTATCTAATAACTCCTGCAACTGATCCTTTAATTCTTTCAGATCTACTGTGGCTATACAGTAAAGAGGAATACAAATGTACTTGGTCACCAGTTTAACATCAATAGAAAAGTCAATATCACAAAGGTAACAACACAAAATTACTACACCTGATCCATAACTAAATAATCCTCTACAGGGGTAGATATATGGATAGGCATGGTAAGAGGCTCGCTAGCTTAATTAAAACTTGAATAAAAATGTACAAACACATAAAAGAAAGTTAACCCAAGTTAAATAACAAAGATGAAGATCTAAAATAAAAAATTATGATACCTATGATGACAACGTCAAAAACCTCTATGTATGGTCAAGTGGGTATATCATAGAACTATCAATGACACGACCCGAACTAGGGCATTGTTGTAATGGGCATCTCAAGTCTGGCAAGAACCAGAGATCTCCATCGATACCCAACCAAACTAATCAACAAACCACGAAATAATAACCAAATCTATAACTATTCTATAACATGCCCAAGTTTATAGTTTGCCTATACAAAGCCTCTAAAACAAAATAAGAATATCTGATTGGGACAGGCCCCTAACCATATCCAAAACCAATAGCCAAGTATAAACCAATAAAGACATAAGAAAACTCAATGTAAGAAATGGAGCCTTCCAGAGTATGGAAGCTCACCACTTAAAGTAAACATAATTTGTCCCTGAATCTAAGTCACTGAGTAGGAGGTATGATAGTATGAAACACCTGCATCATATAGATATACAATGTCGAAGATGGTTAGTGGTTAGAGAACAAGCATGTAACACAGGGATAAGGATAATATATTCCAACAGTTCAAAACCAATCAACCAATGCATATGAACTATGATATACACATATATATACCATATCGAGGTAAGGAACAAGATTAGCATGAACTTTGAAACCATTTACCCTGGCTATGTAACATGACTATCATATAACAATACACTAATGGGCAAGATGGGCCTAGCTCTCCCTAGGTGGAAGGGGCCCATTGCGTGTAACTCTATAAACCAAAGAATATCCATAATTGTATATGCATATATGAGGGACTCAAACCTCCCAGCATAATCAAGGTGACTTAAGCACCAATACTTGTATTATGGGGGATTCAAACCTCCTATTCATATATTTATTCGAGGGAATCGAACCACCCCATAATAAACACACCCTACCTTCTAGCTCGGTTTTTTCTACTGTTAGTCCTTCCCACTCTATTTTTACGGCCCGGATACACAACCCACTTTAAAGCCTATTTGAAAACCATCTTTTCACATACACAATCATTAAGCCAATTACTTACCAAAGGAAATTCATTGGTATCATCGTACCAACACTACTTGCAAGCATTCAAAATGCCATTTTCCATTATCAATAAACAAATAATTTATTTGACTTTGGTTCTCAAACCCATAGTATAACAAAGAGACTAATGCAATTCATAGTTAAGGGACTCAAATCCATTATTTATTAAAGATATAAATCAATTTATTGATTAGGGACTCAAGTCCTTTTAGATAATTAAACCCCTGAGGTTACCCTTTTAAATAATTATAGGGCTAACAAGTACTTTACAAAACTATTTACCAACCATCATATTAATTAGGTCAATTCCTTAGTTCAAAACACCATTTACCATGTGACTAGTTTATTATCATAGGCATTTTCATAAACACTTTAAGAGCATACTGTTACCAAGACCAAAACCAAATTAATAACCATAAAGTTTAGGGTTACCCATGACCCATTTCTTAAACCACAATTACCAAGAAGCTGCAAGTGCAAACCATCACCAAAAAACATGTGTAAACATAATCAAAACCAAGATTAAATAATACCTAACCATATGCAACAAACCCTCAACATTGGTTTACAAAACCACCATTAATGAATCATAATCAATGTTTAATACACATGACTTTTGAAAACTAACAATGTAGGAAGAGTCGCTTTACTTATTTGAAACACCTAGGCCTTTGACTCATAGAAATATTAAATGAATTGTCCATTCTAACCAAGATATAGTTTAGGTATGTCACTCCTACATTAATATATGACTTGTACCCTTATACCCACTCCTTTTTGTATGTTAAATACCCTTGGAGGGTATCATAATGTCTAAAATATGACTTGACCTCTCTTGGTCATATCTTAGTGTACACTCCATACATAATATATTCGTATCGAAGGTTGCCTCAGTATAGAGAGGACTATTTTTTGTATGAGTCTAAGGTATGGTTTAAGGTACAACTCATACCCTTTAAATATGATTCCAGGATGTGTGGTCATACCTTGTGCAGTAAGTGAGTCCTAGGTAAAGACTAGGGTATGATTTACAACTCGTACCTATGGTACGGTTGACTTAAGTGAGTCATATACTAACATAGGGTTATTTTATAGCTTTTATGTTAAGGGCCCTATGGTTATTTCCCACCCCAAAACATTAAAGACCCCTTACTTTATAATTCATTTTGTCCTCTTAAACATTAATTTTTGGGGATTAAATACTCCAAATACTCTCTCAAACATAGTTTTGAAGAATTGGAGTGTAGGGTTCCAAGGGTACTTATCTAGAAGAAAAGTAAAGTCAAGTTTATTTGTGGATGATCTTGTTTAAGTCGTGTGACTCTCTCCCTTCAATAACTTAAAAATCATGTCTTTTACACTTGGACTAATAATTTTGAATGCTAATTTTAAAATCAAATGATAATGGTTTTGTTGCCTAATGATGAATAATGTTGGTTTTTGTTAGACTTATTTTTATACATGTCATTGGTGATAATTATCATGTGTGGATGTTTGTTTCTTGTGGTTAACAAATGGTTCTAGAGTATTCCTAATATTGATGAATTATATCATGAATTTGATCTTGATAATTTTATGCACACAAGATGTTTGTAAAAATGTCTAAGTGAAATATCTAGTCACATATTGATGATGTTTTGAACAAGTAAAATGGACCAATGAATATGAATGGTTAATAAATGGTATTGTAAAGATATTGTTAGCCATTTAATGTGTTAATTTATGACTTTGTTGGTTGAAGGCCAAAAAGGGGTTAAAGTCCCTAGATATGAAATTGAATTATTTTTTTAACTAAAGTATGGTATAAGATTTCTAAGGAGGAATCAATGGGTTGTGAGGTTATATATGACCATAAATGGAATTGAATTATGAAATGTATCAAGGCATTGGCCTATCCTAATGATTGATTAATAAATTCCTCATGAGACCTTGTGGTTATCATAGTGCTGAATTGGTTAAATGGGTTAGAGTCCCTAAGTGTTGAATGGAATGCGTATTGATGTATGGAAAAAGGGTTAAATTACCAATGTTGAATAATGATAGTAATGATGGCTTGTGTTTAGAGTCCCCTGCCTAATGAAAATGCAAGTGGTTAGAGTCCCTTGCTTAAATATGTCATCTTAGAGTTAGAGTCCCCTATCTAATATGGCTTGAGGTTAAGAGTCCCTTGCCTAATGAAAAGGCTTTAAGTTAGAGTCCCTTACCCAATAAAATGTCTTAAGGTTAGAGTCCCTTGCACAATAAAATGTCTTGAGGTTAGAGTTATTTGACCAACAAAAGGGAATGTGGATAAAGTCCCTTGACTAATAAAAGTGTGTATGTTGTTAAAGTCCCTTGAATAATGAATGTGTGTATGTGGTAAAAGTCCCTTGACTAATGAATGTGTGAATTTGGTTAAAGTCCCTCAAGAAATAAGAATGTTTGAATCTATAAGTGTTGAAGGTCAGAGTCCTCCACTTCATGATTCATGATTAAGTTCCTCATGAATGTTGTTAAGCCTTGTTCCTTAATTGGCACGTGCTATACCTATGTGTATAATTATATATACAAATGTGGTTTAATATGATGTAATGAATTGATATTGTATGATGATGAAATTTTATTCTTATCCTTGAGTTACATTCTAGTGATCCAACCACTAACCGTCTCCAGATGTTATGTCCCTACTCAATATAGGATCCAGAGCATTTCCTTCTCTTTCTACGTAGTGACAGGTGTTCAAGCGGTTCTTTTAACTGACATTGAATTGGTGAGCTTCCATACTTCAAAAGACATGTATTTCATATCACATAGTTTATGTCATAGACTTGTCTTGGATTTGGTTTTGCCTTTTATCGGGGGAATGTCTCAACGTATATTTATATTGACTTCAGATTTGTGTAGAGGCATTGTGGGTGACTATGAACTTGTGTATGTTTGAAGTATCTTAACATTAATGAAAGTCTTAGACATTGTATAAGTTATTATTATTGGATATGTTTCCTCTATCTTGATTATATAGTTGGAGTTTATCCGACACTTGTGGATTAGATGGATGGTTAGGTTGGGTTAACGAGGCGATATTTGATCCAAGTTAGGCTTGAGATGCCCATACAAAAAGGGTCGGTTTTAGGCCATGTCAAGTTGGTATTATAGCCAAGGTTCATGCTCAGTTGGGAGTACCTAATAACGTGCCAAGTAGAGTATCTTTTATTGTTGTAAAGCACACCACACTTATAAGAGAGGGTCTACGAAACACTTTATGAATGTTTTCCTTTATTATATTTCAATCTCAAGCAATAGAGATTAAGTTCTTAGAATTCTCTAATTTCTTTATTCTATCTTTTAGATCATGCCTCCAAGGAGTCTTATATGCAGGAATAGGAGGATGACCATCCAAGAGTATGCCTTGAAATTCTATTAGCTATCTAGGTATGCTTTCGAGATAGTTTCTAGAATGAGTGTTAGAAAACACAAGTTTGTATTTTGATTATTTTGTCAGTTGACACTTGAGAGCAAGGCGGCCTAGTTAATTGAGAACATGGACTTCTCTAGGTTGATTGTGTATATGCAAAAAGTGAAAGAAAAGAAGAAGAAATAGGTTTAGTTTAGTGAAAGGCATGGGAAAAACTTTAGACCTTCCGAGCATAGTGGTACAGATAGTGGCAAGTTTCCATAGAAAAAGTGGGAGAGTTCTGATTTTTTTTCTTCAAGTAGTGCTCCTTACCCAAAATTATTGGGTGATCATTGGACACAGTTTGGTGGTGGGTTCTGGGAACCAGCTCCCCAATCTCAGATTGGTGGGGCTCAGTCGGATCCATCCTACCCACCTTATAGATTCTTTTGTCAGCTTCATCATGGTGAATGTGAGAAAGGGTGGAACAGATGTTTTAGATGTGGTCAAATCGGTCACATGCAGCGAGATTTCCCCTCTCTAGTGGCTTTTTGGTCCAATAGGTACCCTATTTCTACTTTATCTACTCTTGCACCGAAGGGTGCTATGTCTTATTCTGCTTCTATTTTCTTGTACTGGTGCTGGAAGAATAGTTTGTATGCACTTGCTACTCGCTAGGATTTTGAGGCGTCTCTTGATGTTGTCATGGCTTAGTTGAAACTTTTTTCCCATGATGTGTATAGTTTTCTTAATCCAGGGTCTACTCTTTCTTATGCAACCCCATTTGTGGTTTTGCATTTTGGTTTTGGTCCCAAGATTTTGTCGGTTTCTATTTCTATTTCTACCCCGGTATGAGACTCTGTGGTTGTTAAAAGAGTCTATAGGGGGTGTGTGGTATCTAGTACTGGTAGAAAAACTCTTATGGATTTGATGTAGTTGGTCATGGTTGATTTTGATGTTATTCTGGAAATGGATTAGTTGCACTCGTGCTATGCTTCCTTAGATTGTCAGATCTGTACGGTCGTGTTTAAATTCTCTTATGAGCAAGTTATTGTATGGGAAGGTGGCTCTTTATTGCCCAAGGGGAGATTTATTTCATATCTCAAGGCCCAAAAGTTGATCTCTAAAGGGTGTTTGTATCACTTGGTCCGAGCTATGACCAAGGACTTTAAACCGTATCCACGTCATATGACTAGTAAGAACAAGTTGTATGATGTCTAGAGAGATCAAAATTACGAAATTTTCTTGGGGTCAAAACTAGGGTGTTTCAATTCTAACCCGCTAGGATTATTCATCCTCGAATGAAGGGTTAAGGCAAGCACAAGCACGAGTTAACCCATTATTACCCATAAAACTTTACTTTAAGAACAACGCATAGCTTATGCACGAATTTTCAAAATAGGGAACAAATGTAGATACTTGGACTTCATGTCCTCTTCCGCCTTCCTAGTAGCTTCTTCGACATTATGATTCCTCCAAATAACCTATACAGAAGCCACATCCTTTGTCAAAAACCGACGAACTTGACGATCTAAGATCTCAATCGAGACTACCTCATAAGACAAGGAATCTGATATACCAAACCCTTCCAAAGGAATAACTGATGAAGGATCACGTTCACACTTTCTCAACATAGAGAGACGGAAAACTAGACAAATGGAGATCAAAATAGAAGGCAACTGTAATTCGTAGGCAACATTTCCAAACTTCTTCAAAACTAAGTACAGACCAACATACTAGGACTAAGCATCCCTTTCTTACCAAACCACTTTACCCCTTCATGGGAGACACCTTTAAGAACAATCTCTAACTTTAAACTCTAACTCCTTATGCCTTACATCCGTATAGTTCTTTTGGAGACATTGAGCAGCTTTCAATCTATCACGAATCATCTTCGCCTATTCTAAGGCTTGGTGAACTAAATCAAGGCCAAACATCTTACCCTCATCAACCTCATACAACCCAATTGGAGAACAAAATCTCCTACCATGCAACGCCTTGAAAGGAGCAATACCAATTCTAGAGTAATAACTATTATTTTAACCAAACTCTATAAGAGTCAAATGGTCAACCCAAGTACCACCATAGTCAATCACACAAGCACGAAGCATATTTTTCAATGTCTGAATGCTTCTCTCTGCTTATCCATTCAACTGGAAGTGGAAATAGATACTAAGGCACACCTTAGACCCCAAACCTTTCTGAAACGATTGCAAAAAATAAGATAAGAATAGAGTACCACGATTCAAAATTATAGAAATAGGAGAATCATGCAACTTCACAATCTTTGAAAGATACAACGTAGCATAATCTGTTGCTGAATAACTAATCCTAACTAAGATGAAGTGAGTGGACTTGGACATCCTATACATAATGACCTAAATCAAATCACACTGATTCCAAGACCGAGGAAGACGGGTAACAAAATCCATATTAATTACCTCCTACTTCCATTTGGGCAACTGAATATTTTGGTACAAACCTCTGGGACTCATGTGCTCAACTTTCACTTATTGACACACCATATACTTAGCCACGTAATTAGCTATATTTCTCTTCATCTTATTCCACTAGTAGAAGTCCTTAAGATCATGATACATGCTCTTAGAACTAGGATGAATAGCACAACAAGATCCATGAGCTTTGGCCAAAATGCTTTTGCTCAATCTATCAACATTGGGAACATATAACCTGCCTTGGTACCTCAAGATGTCGTCACCACCAATCGCAAAATCAACAACCTTTTGCTGACCCACATTCCCCTTAATCTTCATCAAATCAGAATCAAATATTTGCTTTTTCTTTATCTCAACAACAAGAGAATACTATGATACTTGATGCACGAACACACCACTATTCTCAAAGTCCGTGTGATGAACACCAAGAATAGCCAAACGGTGAATGTCCTTCACCAACTCCTTCTTATCCTCATCCATATGAGCTACACTCCCTATGGATAATCTGATAAGAGAATTAGCAACTATGTTAGCTTTACCTTGATGGTAATGGAGACTCATATCATAGTCCTTCAGCAACTCAACCCACCTCCTTTTCCTGAGATTTAACTCTTTTTGGGTAAATATATATTATAGGATTTTATGATTAAAAAAAATGTTAACATAAACTCCATAGAGATATTGATGCCAAATATTCAACGTAAACACCACAACCAGCAACTCCAAATATGAGTAGAGTAGTTCTTCATATCAACTTTAAACTACCTAGAAACATAGGCCACCATTCTTCCATACTGCAGCAACATAAACCCAAACTAACCTGGGACATATCACAAAATACCACAAAAGCCTCGCTACCCTCAGGTAGAGTCAAGACCAAAGTTGAAGTCGACTTATCCTTCAAATTCTCAAAAATACCCTCACATGCATCCAGAACAACATGACCTTTTTTGGGTCAATCTAGTCAATGGGGAAGCTATAGTAAAAAAACTCTCCACAAACCTCCTATAGTATCCGACTACACCTAAGAAACTTCAAATATCAGTTAGAGTCGTGGGTCTAAGCTACTTTTTAACCACTGCAACCTTTTGTGTATCCATAATGATCCTTTACTTGAGATAACATGACCAAGAAAACTCATAACCTTCAAAAAGCTCACACTTAGAGAACGTAGCCTACAAACATTGATCCTTTAAGGTCTGCAACACAGCACAAAGGTGATCGACATGATCTGCCTCGCTCTTAGAGTATATAAGAATATCATATATAAAGGAAATGATGAACAAATCCAAAAACTGATGAAAGACTCTGTTAATCATATCCCTAAATGTTGTCAAAGCATTGGTCAACCCAAAAGTCATGACTAGGAACTCATAGTGACCATATTGGGTCCTGGAGGTAGTCTAAGGGATATCCTCCTCCCTAATCTTAAGCTGATGATAACTAACCTAAGATCAATCTTAGATAAATACTTCACACCTTGAAGTTGATCAACTTAGTCATTAATTCGAGGATGAGGATTGTTATTCTTTATTGTCACCTTATTCAGCTAACTAAAATCAATACACATTTGTAGGGAACCATCCTTTTTACATACGAACAACACAGGAGCGCCCTAAGGGGACATATTAGGATAAAAAAACTCCATATCTTAGAGATCTTTTAATCTCTTCTTAAGCGCACTTAACTCCGCTGAAGCCATTTTATAGGGAGAGAAAGAGATAGGATGAATGTACGGAACAAGATCAATCCTAAAATTAATCTCTTTATCAGGAGGAATACTAGGAAGATCATCAAGGAAAACCTTCGGAAACTCATTAACCATAAGAATGGATTCTAGATAAGGACCTTCCAAGATAAAATGTTTAACTTAGACCAAATAATACAAACACCCTTTGGAAATCAACTTTTGGGCTCTAAGGTATGAGATGAATCTCCCCTTAGGCACTAAAGAACCCCTTACCCATACAATGGTCGGCTTATTAGGGAATTTAAACATTACCTTGTGGGTTCGACAATCGAGAAAAGTGTAGCACAAGTGCAACTAATCCATCCCTAATATGATATCAAAGTCAACTATGTCTGACTATATCAAATCTGTAGAAGTTTCTCTACCACTAATAGATACCACACACCCCTATAGACTCTTTTAGCAATCACAGAGTCACCAAATGGCTGAAGATCAACTAGCCCACAGGACTGTAAGAGAACTGGAATTCCCACTTCCAATAAATTTGACCTCCCCTTTTTAGAAATCTATTATTGGAGGTAATTTTTAGCTAAAATTGAACATGGTGCCGCTTTTGATCAGTATTGGACAGTTTCTAGGGCTTTCACATGAAGATCCACAAGTCTATCTATTGAACTTTCTAGAGATTAGTGACATAATCTTCCTTATGGATGTGTCAACTGATTATGTTAGGTTGACACTATTTTTTTAATTTTTAGGGGCAGCGAATAAGTGGTTTAACGCAAAGCCGGCAAGTTCAATCACAACAAGGGATGTCTAAGCCCAAAAATTTCTCATCCAATTCTTTCCATCTAGCAAAACTGTGAGACTGCACAGTGATATTGTGTGCTTCAAATTGAACCTAAATGAAAATTTATATCATGCTTGGGAGCGGTTCAAACTCTTGTTTAGGACTGTCCACATCATCAGTCATTCTACGAGGTATTAGATAACACTATTTTGAAGGCACTTGACAATAACACAAAAATTTTGCTAGATTCAGTTGTAGGTGGTCAAGCTCTGGAGTTGATGTATGATGAGCTTTATACTTTGTTGAAAAAAATTACACAAGGGAATCCTAAGAGGAATTCGGACTCAAAAAGAGCTACAAAGAAGGTTGTAGGTGTATTCGACTAGTTTACGAAAGTCTTATCCATTCTAGAACTTCAAAATTTATTAGACTTTCATTTTATCAATGGGTACGAGTCCCATTACGACCCCCGGTCACCAGTGGGTACAAGACGCAAAGATCTCGTATCCACTACAACATAGAAGTCTAACTTTAAAGTTTGACTCCAAATCAAATTTTCCAAAATACCCACTAATTTATGGAACAATATCACTCATTTCCAGTCAAAACAAGTCAGCATAGTATACAACCCAAATAGAATCCACTTGAAAACAAGTCTTTTAAGGAATTGTGAGAGCCATCTTTTATTGTTCATCGAGCAAAATAAAAATCAATTTTACCCCAAGTAACCATTAGAAAATAATACCACCCTCTACCTTCAATTCTATTAAACATCTAATCCATAAATGAGATTTGGAAGTGTTCCTATGAGTCTATGCATTTAACTTTTTATAGTCCATATACACCCTCGAACCCATGATGGGTATTTACAAAGTAGTCTTATTTTTATCATTGGGATCACATTTATCCCATCCATCATAGGCACATATTATATAGGGCTCACCCACTTACTATCATAAATTGGGCAAACCATACCTACATTAAGCCATGTGATGATCTCTTTATTCACTTACTATTGCGTAGGAGAATTTAACCAATGTTAATGCTTAATGCTCATAATACAATATGAAACAAACTCAATTTTTTGGTGATAAAATTTTGGGAGAGATCATATTAAAGTCGGAAATGGTCAAACTAATTGTCACTTATTTTGATGCTTAATACTCATAATAAAATTTGGCATAAGCTGTATATTTTTTGAGCAAATTTTGGGAGCGATCATAATGATGTCGGCAATGGTTCAACTAACTGCCTTCTTGAATAAATTCAATACCTACACAAGAGACTCCGCTTGCCACTTAAGTAAATTTTGATAAAAATAATTGGTAATGTGTCATTAGCTCCCAAGAACAAAAATAAAAAATTAGAGGAAAGACCCTTAAGCTCCAAAACTAGAAGCTCTCAATAGAGGGATTTGCAAGTAGAGTCTCATAATTCTTCAAGTTAAGATAAAACTTTTCGATAGCATAATAGTAATTCCTCATTGTAGAAAGTGTATTCATCATCTCATCATACTTATCAATGTCATCCCTATCAAATTTCATGATTACTGCAACCAATGTATCATCAACATATTTTTCCTTAACTGTCACCTCAGGCATATCATCATCACTAACTTCAGACAAAAATGAAACTCATATCTCTTTGTTGCTTTAATGATGTACATATATTAAATACCAATTCAACATTTTTAAACCAAAATTTCAACATACCTTAGTAAGTGCTCTTCTAGTAGATAAGAATGGCCGCCTAAGGATAATAGAGACTTTAAAATAAATCTTGCAATCCAAGATGAATAAATCATCAGGAAAGATAAATGTTTCCACCTTCAGGAATACACCATATAGTATGCACACAAATTATTTAATTGTATGATCTTCCATCAATAGTTGCACTGTAATCGATTCTAAGGCTCCCAATACTAACTACTTATATAGAGAAAGTGGAATAGTAATTTTTCTTAAACTAATATCACAGAACATCTTTGAAAAATTAAAAGCCTCAGCCATGCCAGAAATAGTGAAATCTCTAGGATATTTCTTCTTTTACACTAGAGAACATAACACAGTTACACTATACTGGTCCAAATTATCAACTAACTTAGATGGCACATTTCTCTCTTTGTGACAAGATCCTTCATAGATTTTACATATCCATGAATTTTCTCAAGTTCTTCCACCAAAGGGATGTTCATGGATAGTTGTTTTAATATTAAGATAAACTTGGAGAATTTACTATCTTCCACTTTCTTCTTCAAGTCTTTTGAGAAGGGAGAAAGAGTCCTAGTAATGGGAGTTAATGTTGTTGTGATCACTTTTTCCTTATACTTTGTATAAATAACCTTTTTGGCATCAACTAGAGACTTTTATTTATTTTTTTGGCCCTCATCAACTATAATATGCTCTTTATATTTGGCCAAATTTTTCTAATATAAACTATCTTCTGCAACAAGCTCATCTTCTTCACAACAACTTGTTTGGGTTGCTCATTCACCTCTTTTATGCTTCTAGTGGTGAATACTATGCAGTGACCATCATTTCTCAAGTTCAGTATAGTATCACTCCACAGTGCATCTTTTTCTGTAAGTCAATCATTATAAATATATTTCTGTAACTATGTTATAGTAGTAGAAAGAGAGTCAACCAGTTGTATCACATTATTTATATATATATATATATATATATATATATATATATATATATATAAATGACTATTCTTAATACTATCATTAATTGATTCTACCGTTCCTTAGTATAGCCACTTGCATCTACTTGATTCTACCATTGGGTGGAAAATAGACACAACTTCAACCAATTTTGTACCCTTCTTTATTACACTAATTTGCTTGATCTCTATCTTTATACCCAAATCACTTATAACTTTTGTCTTTGTAGTAGTTTCGACCTTGATTCCCTTAACCTTTATCCCACGAGTCTTGATTAGAAACTTGGTCATTAATATAGAAACCCTTATCTCGATGTTGACAAAATTTTTATCCTCCTAAAAATTAGAATAACAATCATCTTACTTTGGTGTCTTTCCTTGTAAACCAACTACATTCTCCTTCTCGAAACTAACCCTCATAAAATGCTTTAAACTTAGGTGTATTTTTGTCTTCAGATGAGCCAAATCTTTATCACACTCATCTTCTCTTTAAAGATTCTAAGTCGACATACACAAAAGTTAAGTACCAACAAAAACCTCAAAAGTCTCAATGGTGCCTATCTCTATTAGTATTTGTAACTTGATACAACATTAATAGTAGCATTTGGAAAAATATGTGTCATCAAAGAACTTGTAGCTATAGTACCATACACCTCCTTAGTTTCCTATTTTGAAGACCTATAGAATATTTCAAAAAGAATTTCATCAAATAGCATATGGTTAGGGCATTGCTTCAGCTTCTTCTTGAACCTAAGTCAATCCTCATATAAAGCTTCTCAAAATTATTTCTTAAAATTATTAATCTTACCAATCGACTAAAACATTTAGGATAGTAGGAAAAATTTGACCAAAAAGTATTCCTTTAGATCCACCTAGTTTGTGATAGATCCATCAGGTAATTCGATCAGCCAAAGAGTTTCTTCCCTAGAAAATGAGAAGAAAAATAACTAAAGTTTTATGGTGTCTTGACTAACACTTGGAAACCTGTAAGATTTGTAATTACATCATCTCTAATATTTTCTGTAAATTATCCCTTTATATTCAGTTGTTATATAATAGTTTTGTGATGATAAATTTGAAACCAGAGGCCAATAGAGGTGGGACAATGGAACATATAGCACCTACTTTTTCAAAACCATATTCCTTTTCTCATCCTATGAAAATTATCATAGATGTAAATTTACCTTGGTAACTTTGCCATTGGTTCCTAGCAACAATATTAGTAGTAACTGTAATAGGTACAATAGCTTTATAGTACTTATCTTCTTTAGCCTCCGTAGCCAGTTGGCTATATCAACTCTTTTTACTTTATGAATGTTATTAAGGTCATTCTTTAAAAGACATATGTTATTTCCCATTGTTTCTAAAAACAAAACACAAATAGTAGAAAAGAAAATTAGTAAATAAGGACTACAAGTCAAATAAACACAATTGAACTATTCCTAAACTATACTCCCCAAAATTTGGTGCCAAAATTTTATGTTGCCTAAATTATATCTCCCAATGAAGAATAATTCACACACTATTCAAATATAGAATCACCTAGGTTGGAGTAAATCAAATAGGTACTATAGTAAGAAACAAAATCAGTGTGTTTATACTTATAGCCAATTATTTTTTATGGTGGCAGTTATGGTAATAAGTATCAGCTTGTAAAACCAAGTAAGACAAGTAATTATTTATGAGAATTTAATGTTTCTTTATCAATCAATAAGAATGGAATAGGATTCTGTTACCCATGATTTCATAACTCAGTAACATAGCATACTAATAATCCATCCTGATGTTTTGCATACAAAATAGACAATATTAGTTCACCTACACATCTTTCAACCATAATTAGATAAATGTCACACTAACTTTTTCTAATCTTTGAGTGTTTGATTATTGACCCGTATCTTTAGCCTCAAATTAATTGTATCTATTAAGGCTTATAAAATTATGAGGGTAAAAAGACTCAAGATCCATGTTAATATATGTTCCTAATCAACCTCTTTTATCAAACATGTGAAAATTTATGGCAAGTTATAAGATTTGAAACTATAAAAAATCAATCAAGATAAAGAGAATAACAATACATGGATGAACACCATTCCAGAATAACTAAGTACTTTGACCTACTTTTTTAGTCCATCATGGTTATTGAAATCCTAGTTATGATATTAGCTACTCAAACTTAAAGGAATAAAACCAAGAAATAATGTAGAAATCATGATCATCCACTTACAAGAAGAATAAGAAAAATAAGGAATTTTGTATTATATCATAGAAATTCAAGAACCAAAGATCAAAGTATGTAAAAATAAGTCTTCAAGCAACAATAGTTACTTGTGTGGGATTTGACCACTTTTACCCCTCCTCATAGTTGTACTATGGTATTTCTGGGGTATAGGGATAACAGGCATAGTTCCCAATGCAGTTCAATGTGTTTATTCAAGATTGTGGCTTTTTTTTGTCTTAAAGACCTATTAGTTCACTTTGGTCGGCATCTTTTGATATGTGCATTGAATGGTAAAACAAACAATGCCAGCATATCTGAAATGTCGATTTTAGGTTGATAACATAGTTGTTGTGATTGTAAGAGTTTTATTTCTCATTTTGACCATCTAATTGCAAAATTATAAAATTATGTTTTGGGGAGAAATTTTGTAAAAATTATATTTTTTCAAAAATTTGATAGTTTCATTGAGTCCAGAGAATCAAATTTAGGGGGTAGCATAGTTCATCTGTGTACTCAAGGTTCTGGATGAATCACGAGGGTTTCGTGAAGACTTAGAATTCTTTAAGTCTAAAGTTGATGTACCACTCAGCTAGTGCGATCGATTAAGTGATGCTTTGGTTGCTTAAGAGACTTGGACTGACAACCAAAATATCACCTAAGCAACACCGGTCATGCTTAAGCGACAACCACTTAAGCAATGACTTGGTCGCTTAAGTGACACTAGTATGCCAGACGTCTGTCGCTTTAATCAACAATCATATCGCTTATAAATTATGGAGGGCATCAATTAAGCAATTCCTTGTCTCTTAAGTGATACCTTCCTAAGCGACTCGGTAGTTGCTTAAGCAATGCTTGGGTAGTTTATTTTCACTTTTTTAGAGGTTTTTACACCATTTTTGAGACTTAGAACTTGGGGTTTGAGCTTTTAATCATTTTCTTCCATTTTTAAGCTCTTGTAAGCTCTAAATACATATTAAAATTACTTTTCTTTGATCTGATCATTTAAATCCTATTTAAACTAAAATTTAAAGGTGGAATTTGGGGATTTTGGCTGGAAAGACCCAAACTATCATTTCTTTGATTCAAACCCTAATTTCAGTATATTTTTGCTTAGGTTATTTTTATGAGTTCCTTTTATCTTGGTAATAATATTTTTGGACAAAAATTCCTGTTTTATCCTTCTATTTTGGAAACCCATTTCGGGGGTCCATTATGATCCCAATTCCTAAGTGGGAAATATGGGTATCATTGGCCTTGTTTTGAAGCTTAGATTATGTATTTTTATGTTTTATTTGATTTTAGGTTCATTGTAAGGGAAAAGCTTTAGATTAAAGGATTTTTGGACCATTTTTCAATATTTGAGGTATATTATGGCTTAACTTTCTTTAGACTAGGATGGGTGGTTAATAACAATGTAAATGGATTCTATGGAATGACTTTGTATTATAGGAATGTGTTTAGGTGATTTATGTTCTCATGAGGGGCCTATATGGATAACACTTTGCAGTTTTAAGACATTTTTTGCTATGTCTGACCATGTGGGCTATTATATGATGTTGTAGTCTGGTATTTGATATATGTATGTTGGTTCTACTCAGTTTATGGGAAAATCTTAGATTTTTAAATTTATTTCATATTAATGACTTTTCTCTCATGCTTTACTTGATGGTTTTTGAATTATATTAGATTATCGAAGGTTGGTTGATTTTAGTGTATTTTTTGCTAACCTGGTTGGTATATTGGTTGGATATTAGATATTCTCATTTTGGTTAGCTGTGAGCATTACATCCTCAAATCATATTCGTTTATGAAGCATTGGTACCACCATAGAAATACTAGAAACATTTGCTTTTTCTAACAAAAAATATGACATCTTTAAAAAACTCTACTTATGTATGTGCCGAAGAGGAGTTATGGATATTGGTATTGGATATTTTTTGTATATGGAGTAATAAAACCCCATGGGTCCTACTTGAAGAGAATAGATTGGTAGGTGTGTATAGAGGTTATGCAATGTACTCGTGCATCACATTATCATTATCATCATCATCATCTTCATTGTATTCCATATATTGTGCTTAATTTGTGATTGGGTTTCCATTCTTTGATTGATATCTATCCATTTGTCCTATCTTCATATACTTGTATTTTGATTATGTGTAAATTTATTCTTCTTTTCTCCTCATATATATTTTATATGTATATATAGTAGAACTGTTAGTGGGGATAATAGGGGAAACCATTTGCGACATTTGTTGATTGGAGGTGGCGTGCCCATAGTTTATGTTTAAATGCTTTATTTTTTACTTTACTCAGTTGACCTATGATACCTACTAAGTAAAAGTGGATTGTACTCATCCCTACTATGCCCTTTTAGTGCAGATCTAGGTACGATGGTGCCACACGAATAGCTAATTTAGGCGGTATTTGGAGTATAATCGAGGTCGCAGACGTCCTATAATTCATGAGTTGGACTACTACCTCTTTCTATCTATTTGGTATTCAGAGATAGATTTGATCCCTTTTGGACTATTATTTTATCTTTTGACATGCAAGATGTATGATGTGCTATAGAAATATAGAACTTTTGTTGCTTACAACTATGAAAATATGCAAGTTTCTTAGGTTGTTTTTTCAGATATGATGTGTTTTTGGTATATTTTGAAGGAAACTATGTTTTGGAGGTGAATTTCAAAAAAAGGATGAACAATTGGGTTTGCGGCTACTTAATCATTTTTGGGTATTTGTGACACTTTCCGGATGTAAGTGACCAAAGCATGTTTGGAAGCTTAGTTACAAGATTTGGAAGGCCTGGAACTTATGTCTACATGTGGACTGTATGCAGCACATGTAGTCTAGGTGTGATCAAGGTAAGTACTAATGTTGAAGATCCAGAGAGTGAAAAAAATGAAAAAGAACTTTTGGGACTTACCTATGTCCACATGCCGACTACTTGTAGCACGTGAAAATAGCATGTGGGTATGGTATGTGTCAAAATTCAAAAGTATAGAGAGAATATAGTGCAAGAAATTTTTTTGGCACTTACCCATGTCTACATACGCCCACTAGCATGCCGCATAGAGATTCAGGTTAGTGGCCCTTGACACTTTTTGTCCTTTTTCACTGGCTTTGATTTTTAACGTTTCCTCATGTACTATAAATATCTCTTATGTGTTTTTAGTAGAGTTTACACACTCTTTATACTTACAAACATATTTTGGTTTGGGACAGTCCTTATCGTGATCTTTATTTGAGTTGTAATATTCGAGCACTCTGATGGTGTTCACATTTGCATAGATTAACCATTTTGTTCTTAGTTGGCAATTTCATCCTAAATTTCATTAGATGAGTTTTCCCTTCGTGATTGAGTTTCAAACCATAGGTGCAGGGGAAGTCTGAGTACCCGTGGTATCACGGCCTTATAATGCAACAAAAGTCTAATTACTTGTAGAAATGCTAATTTGGGGTTGCATTAAGATCCATTAGTGAAGTCTGAGTAATCATATGGTGGTTTTCCCATACTATTAACTTCAATGTGAGATGATAACTTATATTTTTGCCATTATTAGTAAATCATATATGGTGCGTATGCAAAAGACAACAACCCCCTCCATCCAAAAATTTAAAAATATTTGAAGGTATGGGCGTGAGAAACTGTGTGATGAAATTTTCCCCTCAAAATGACTTTGAAAGTTTACTTTGGAAAACCAATGAATGCTCCATCTTTGTCTCGAGCGAGTAGAACAATTGAATCCCCTTAACGACATTTGCATTCCATGTGTGTAAGGTTAAGTGTCTCCATCTCATGTGTACTTGTCCTATTTAGAACTTGCTCCCTTAGTCTTTCAAAGCTAATTTTTGACTGCGCTTAATTGGTAAAATGATCATAGGACATCATACGATTTTGGAAGTCCACTTTAGCCTAAATATACTACCAATACATAAGACTTACCCCTAGTCACCCTCTTCGAACCTTTGGACCTTTCGTTGGCAAATGCATTACAAGCCCTGACACATCTATTCATCCACTCTTGAACCCTATCCTATTTGAACTTTAGAATACAAATTGAGGCTAAAAGCCTAAGTTAGGGTGGTGGAAAGATAAAGAAGTATAGTTGGGCCACAAAGTCTTAAATAACACTGAATTCCTGCAGAAAGTAAGTCTTAAATAACTCTTCTAATAGTTTTGTGTGTTCTAAGTTTCAAGATGATTTGATTAACAAAGAATTCCTGCTTAGAGTGGATTGCAAATCTGCTAAAGATATTCTTCAAAAGGATGTAAATAATTTAGTTTCAAAAAAAATATGTGCAAGATGGCAAGCACTATTAACTAGATTTGATTTTCCAATAGAATTCTTAAAAGAAGAAAATAACTCTCTTCTAGATTTTCTAACTCATGAATTTTTGCATGGCAAAAATGAGGCCAACCGAAGTCAGGCCAAAAAAGAAACTTGTCAAAAATAAAGAGGTGGAGAGTAGAAGTCCATCCACCATCCCATTCAACATCAGGCTATCATGGAATGACCAAAATAAATTTTTGGTCTTAGGACAATTACCACCCATAATATATCATTTCCCGGCTTTATCAAACTCCTCTTCTTCAAATCTAATGAATAAACCATTCACAAGATAATCTGAACCATGTTCACTTTCTCCATTTGGAAGACCAAGATTTTACGCAATACAAACTAAAGAAAATTATGCCTTAAAGACTCCTGAAAGTTATTCTGAAGCAGTGTCACCTTCAGCCACCCCAACCTAAAAGGTTAAAGAAACCTTTACTAATATTTCTTTACAGGTGTATCCAATCCTAGCTCTAGATAAGGAGTATGATAATAATGACATCAAATATCTGGTGCGACCTCTGCATTGCGAGTGGGATTATGTGGATTCTGACAGCTTTCTGAAAACCAGAAAATATTATAAATTCATTCTGATTGACACTGGTACTATTGAAATAGAGCATTAGCTAAGAGATGAGCATGAACCTACCAGTATAACTTATTCAAAGTTCACCATTAAAAAGATTTTAACTCCTTTTGAATGGTGGGTAGACCATTTACTTATTCCATTAGTCCTTTCTAAGGAACACAGACCTCAAACTTATAACTGGCATGATTATAAAAATGCATGGTTCAATTTCTTATACTTATGGCCAACTACTCACACTTGGTTTGTAAAGTATGGTCCCAAATTAGCAAAATCTGTTATATCGTGATGGTTCTACGAATGGTGGAATTATTTTGGAGGTAATTATGATGTTATACCCAAAATATTTCTACAAAAAATTTGGTCAATTTCAAATTGATCAAGGCATTTCTTCCGTACCTGAGAACATAAAATTGTGTAAATATTTTATCCAAAAAGGATTTCTTATATTATCAGCTGGACCTTTGCAGTTCATGAATTTGACAGGATAAAATACTTGTCTAAAGAAATTTTCATCCGAGGATGAACTCCTGTACCAAAGGATGCACCAAGGGACTCTCTGAAATCCTCACCCAGTACTTCAACCAAGAAATCACCATCAAAGAGTGATTTAAAAAAGAGACTTTAAAAAGCTCTTTTAAAAATTGATGATGATCCTAATAAAGCTGCAATCATGAAATTATTGGATGAAGCTTCATCTCAAAGTAAAGACAATGGAGATATGCTAAAACCTTGTGGTTTAGTACATCTTATCTGGATCCATTTTATGATTAATCCAAATTGAGGTTATTAAAAACTAGAATAATTAATCCCTTAGATAGAGACCCAAAGAGTCAGAATTATCGACAGGGTAATACTAGATCTCAAATAGTCAGAATAATGCTTAATTAAACATACGATGGGACCAGTGAGACCCACACTCCACCTTCGAAGTAGACAACACTCGTGACATAAAAGGACAAATTGCTTTGAAAAATCTATTCAAAAGCAAAGGACCCACCTTATCAAACAAATGGATAAGAAAATCTAAGTCTTCTAATAAGATTGAAGAACGTAGATTTTCATTTCATCCTTTGAAGTCTATAAAAGGCTCTTGATTTTCCCTTGTAAGGCATTAGAAAATTTTCATTCAAGAATTTCTCATAGTCTTACCATTTTGTAATCTTTTGTATGTCTCTTGTGAAGAATCTACCAGTGTAATCAGTATGGAGCTAGTTTGCCCATCATCCTCAATATAATCCTCTGCATTCTTCAAGAGTAATTTTTTCAGTGTTATTTACTTTTAGTTTTTATATTCTGCACTTACGATCCATTTTATGGTATCAAATCCATGTTGTTGGATATTAGCATGAGTGACTAAATTTTTATGTCTAGACTAAGGACTAAATTCTGATTATGGTATAACTGTTGCTATTTAACCTAGAGATGAATATCTTTTTTAAACTATACTTAAGTACCTCTCTCTCTGTTAAGATTAGCTAGGGCGTGAGGTATCGTTAGTTTTTCTAAGTATGAGGATGTTGTGTAATATACATCTTTAGGTGTTGACATAGCCAGAAAAGTGGTAGCCCAGATATTGGCTTAACCCAAAGGTGTTCCTACTTCCAAGATGACTTAACATAATTTTGAGTAAAATCCAAGATAGTTGTTACTATGACCTCAGAGATTTAGGCATTTAAGTATAGTCTAATATTGATAGTGTTTTTGGGTTACTTACACCTTATTTTATACAATGATTATGATTTGTTCTTAGTCTAAGGAGTGTTTCTCTCTTGATGGATAATCATCAAAATATTGTTAATAGTTCTAATATGTCTTCCATGAATACACAAATCATTTCTAAAGTAGAATATGACTTGCAAAATTGGTCTATTCCAAAGGAACCTTTCCAAAAATTTATAAAATTGGTAAGCCCACCATGATAAAGAATTATAATATTAAGACCTGTGATTCTACTATTGCTATTAATAATTCTCTTGAAACTATCAAGTTGCTAATTTCTAAAGATATTGGTCGATATAGAAAAGATTTTAAATTTCTGCATATTGAACTTGTTCAAGTTGTTATTAAACCATTATTTCGAAAAGGTTTGAATATTCCTATTTATTTACTTCTTAGGGATGATAGACTATTAAATTTTGACGATTCCCTTTTAGGAGTCATTCAAAGTAACCTCGCCAATGGCCCGGTGTACTTTAATTACTACCCTATTTTTTCAGTTGATATTCATGACCCTAATGTTTTGGATACTTTGACACTTTACGTCAAAACCAAAAAAATGAATAGAAGGGTAGACATCAGAGAAATAGCAATAATATATAGAGTATATTACAAGCTTATGAAAACTACTATAGCCCCTAAATGTATAGATACCAGTGTTAAAGGAGTTACCATGCTCATGGAAGCTAATAACGAGCACTGTACCACCTTTGTTCCTAGACTCCTAAGATGGAATGACATTCTCTTAAATGAGGAGTGGCACGTTGATGCCATCACTACTCCTCAACCCATTGAACCCGAGAGATCTCAAATCGATAAGGTTATCCAATTGCCTGATGGATCTATAAACCTTAAGTTTCTTAGGTCAACTTCCAATAGCCACGCCTCTTCAAGAAGAAGAATATCTTTGGCTAGACCTTCTTCCTTTCATCCCTCGGAAGAGGTTGAGACCACTATTTCTGAATAAATCAACCATGGAAAAATCCAAGGTGTAGATTTCTCAAAACCTATTCCTAAGGTTTACTATGAAGCTGAAGCCTCGATTGCTTCTGATCCAAGAAGCCACACTCCTATAGATATAAGACCCAACAGACATGGTAGAAAAATCTCCATTTATGTTCTCTCTGCCATTGATTTTGTTCCTAATAAAGCTGAACTAAATCGACTGTGGAACTTACCAGAACATCAGTAGAAAATTGATGGATACGGGAACCTATTCTAGAGACCAGTGAGTCTCTTTTAGAAATAAATGGTTTACTAATATGACAAGATTGAAAACCGAAATAGATTTCTTTAAGTGGTTTGAATATTCGGGTCAAATGGGTAACCAAAAGGACTCTCTTCAAGTCCTGATTAATAGGTGGCATACTAAGAATGCAATCATAGAAAGCTTTATTCCTCCCTTAGAAGTGATTAGTATTCCTTATAGAGATGATATTATTCAAGATTTACCTTTCAAAAAGGCCATTGGTAAAGACACCACCCTCATTACTACTCCCAATATTAATAGAGTTCTTTAGCAAAACAACTACACCAATCAGTTATTATATGTTATTGCCAGACAAATTAAAAAATCCAAAGGCTCTACTTCGATTGGTGATAAGCCTAGTCCATTCAAATAAAGCCCTTGTATCAAGGCTAATCCCATTTTTAAGATTCCTGATTTTCTAGGGAAAAATTCCCTCAACTCGCTAGTCAAATCACCGCTGATCTAGAGATTTTGGAGAAAATCAATGACCAGCTAATGAAGGTTAAACTTACTGTAAAACATGATTATTATGAAGGTAAACCCACGACTAAACCTTCTAGTAGTAAACCTACTGAAAAACCTGATTCTTCTAGAGAAAAACCTGCGACCGATAAAATAGAGATGATTAATGAATCTGAGGAACAGATTCATTATATAAAAACAGGTCAATATCATAACGAAAAGAATTTTTATGCTAGGACCTCTTTCCCGGATATGCAGCTTGAAGAAAATGTTTTTCTTTTATCATCTTCTAATAATTGAGGAAGCATAACTGAATGGAACATTGATGGCCTTGCTGAGCATCAAATTTATAATAAACTCCATGAAATAGGAATTGCTATTACTGCTTATAAGCTCAGGAAAAGTGGGGATAAGCATTCCTCATATGCTTATAGCAGGATTCCCTAGAATGTTGAGAAACTGATGGGACAATTATCTCACCAAAGAGGAAAAAAATAAGATTCTTGAGGTGGTAACCTTAAAAGAAGTCATAAAGACTGAAAATGAAGTCTAAACTACCACAATCGAGCTTGTGGCGGATGCTACTGCAACTTTGCTCTATTGCATAGACAAAAATTTTATTGGCGAACCTAAAAAGGAGTCTAGAAATCCTTAATAATATCTACTGTAAAAAGTTAGGATATTGCAAATGGTATAAAGATATATTTATCCAAAAGGTCATGATTTGGGCAGATTGCAATAATGATTTTTGGAAAGAAGGATTTATTAGTAGACTTCCTTGTTTAGAACTTGGAAGTTTCTGCCACGACTTTGATTTTCCAAAGCTTACCCCACCTTCTTCCAAAAGAAAAGAAAATAAGGTCTCCAAAAAAATTATCCTATTCTAGAAAGAAAAGACAAGGCAAAGATCGAAAAGAAAAGGACCTAAGAGAAGATTTAGAAAGAAAAAATCTTCATCTAATGATTCTCGCAAGGATGAATATTGGACTTTTGGAAAAGGGGTCAAAGATCCAATCAATGTCCTAGAAATAAGAAAAAGAAAAAGAAGATAAATCTTCTCGGAATTGAAGAAGAAACTAAACAAATGTTGCGCTCTATCCTCGAAGAAGAAGAATCTGAGTCTAAGGATTTTTCAAAAGAAGGAGAATGCAGCGATGAAGAATTCATCAATGATGCAAATAATTCTGAGTCTGAGTCTGAAAATAGTGAGATAGAGTGCAACTGCCAAGGAATATTTTGCTATTCTGATAGCAAATCTGTAAGGGTTCTTTCTGAAAATACTGTTGAAAATTTGTTTGCCACCATCAAACATATCAAAGATGATAAGGCAAAATGAAAGTATCTTTTGGAATTAAAAAGGCTTGTCACTCAGTAAAAACATGATGACAAACCCAAGGTTACCCCTTTTACTATGAAAGATGTCATGCAGAGGTTTGACACTAGAAGAGAACCTTCTATTAGCGATCTTCGAAGAGAAGTCAATTTCTTTAAGAAAGAAATTAGGGAAGTCAAAACTAGACTTCACAAAATTGAAATTGATGCACTAACAAAACAAGTTCTCAAAACGGTTAATCCACCTACAGAAGAAACTTCGGGTAGCAAAGATTTATCAATTGAAGATATGGAAAATAATGATGAGAGTGATCCAGGTATTGATGTAATCTCTCACGTTAAACCTCCTAGTAATCATATTTTGATTAAACTTGTGATTAATAATGATCTAATCCTTAACAAAGTTGCTTTATCTGATAGTGGTGCAGACATAAACTGTATTGCAGAAGGACTTCTCCCCACTAAATATCTTCAGAAAGGAACAACAAAACTTTATGGTGCTACAGGTGAAACGATTGGTTTTGATTACAAACTTCCTAATGCCCATATTTGTAACAATGGAATTTGTCTTGTTAATGATTTTTTGATTACAAAAGATATTAACGAAGAAATCATTTTGGGATTACCATTTGCAGCCTTGTTAAAACTCTATCTTATTGATTTTACCCATATCCGTAGTACTGTTTTAACGGTAGAACTGGCTTTCCCTCTTATGAAAACTATGACTTTAGAAGAAAGTCAATTTCTACATAAACATACTACCTTTAAAATAAATCTTTTTCAAAATCAAATTGGTTTACTCAAAAATGATATTAGAAATGCTGAAATTGAGCAAATTTAAAAAAAAAAACTCGGAAATGGTATCCAAAATTGCCAATCTTCAAAAAACTTTTGAAAAGGAAATTTGGTCAGACTTTCCAAATGCTTTTTGGGAGAGGAAATCACACACTGTTGATTTACCTTACATAGAAGGGTTCAATGAAAAGGTCATTTCCACTAAAGCTAGGCCGATCCAAATGAACCATGTTTTAATGGAAATTTGTAAAAAGGAAATTGATAACCTTTTAAAAAAAGAATATTATTCTCCCTTCGAAATCTCCTTGGATCTATTCATTCTTTTATGTTAACAATGTTGCGGAGAAAGAACTTGGCGCTCCCATACTTGTTATTAATTACAAACCATTAAACAACGTTTTAAAATGGATTCGATATCCTATCCCTAACAAAAGGGATCTTTTGAAACATACCTATAAAGACAGTGTTTATAGTAAATTTGATATGAAGTCTGGATTTTGGCAAATACAGATTTCTAAAAAGGATAAATACAAAACTTCTTTCAATGTCCCATTTGGACAATTTGAATGGAATATTATGCCTTTCGGGTTAAAGAATGCCCCTTCGGAATTTCAAAATATCATGAATAGTATTTTTAACCACCTTAGTCATATATCAATTGTTTGTATTGATGATGTTTTAATCTTTTCCGAGGATATTGATTCTTATTTTAAACACCTAAACATTTTCTACAAAATTGTCCACTACAATGGTCTTGTCGTTAATGCTAAAAAAATGAAGTTCTTTCAAACAAAAATCTTACTCTTGAGGTTATTCATGACCGTGACCAAAGCGATTGCGATTGATATCCGTGATCGATCTCTGATGATCACCTTGCCTATCAGTGACCATGACCAGTGGTTCATGACCGGGGTACCTGATTTTCATCTGCTCTATGTCCTTTAATGCACTCTTTTGTTCCCTTTGGATGAGTGTAAGCTCCAATCCATATCTTTTGGTCTTTTCAACTTTATGCCTGCAAAGAGTGGATTTTAGTGCATCTATAAATAGATGTTGTCTCATTTATTAATTCAAAATAAGGTAATGTGCACAAAAAATTGAGTGCAAATGAGTGGTAAACTCACCACTCATCACACAAAATGATTTGATACCAAAATTAACTACCCAACCCTGTATGAAGAATGTTAAACCATAACCTACCTTGGACAATGAAAATTGATCCAAAATGCCTTTTGAGCTTTCTCCTCATGAACATACGCAAAATTAACTAAAACACACAAATAGAGAATCTACACATTAAAACAAAGCCAATGATAACCATATCGTCCAAAATTGGGTTGGGCCAAAATGGACACCCAAAATGATATTTCAATAAGAAGGGTAAAATTTGAATTTGGATCCCAAAATGTATTACCCATGCTTAAAGGAACTCGTAGAAGAAAACCCAAGTGAAAATGAGTTAAAATTGGGGTTTGGATTGATGAATTTTTAATTTAGGCCTTCTCGGGCATAATCCCCAAAATCCACTTTAAAATTAATGTTATTACGAGATCTAAATGAAAAGAATCGAAGAAAAGCAATTAAAATAGGGATTTGGATCTTACCCAATCTAGAAATTGAAGAAATCTCCTAATAACTCAAAATCTATAGATCCAACTATCGAAAATGGTTTAAAATGGTTAGGAATTGAAAAAATAAGAAATTTATATTGCTTAGGCATCGCTTAAGCAACACCAGATTGCTTAAGAACCCATCGCTTAAGTAACCCACTGTAGCTTATACAATAACTACCTAGTATAGGAGTGTCACGTAAGCGACCAGGTAGTTTCTTAAGCAAAAATCGCTTAAGCAAGCCTGTCATTACTTACGCAACACTTTACCTGTCAAGTCAAGTCATGGAATAATCAAAACATTGCTTAAGAGGTGCACTAGTTGATTGGTGCACCATCTAGTGACTTAGATAATTTCAAGTCTCTACGGACCCCTCGAGATTCATCTCAAATCACGAGGATAGAAATAAACTGTGGTACTAGACTAAATTCAATGTTTTGAGCTTAATGGAGATATGAGATTTTCAAAAAATGTCGTTACCAAAAGTTGACTAGCGAAACCAAATTTCAAAACTTTCCAAACCAAAGGTTGAAATAAGATATTAAAGCCATAAAACCACACCAACCATGTTACCAACCTTAAATCAATGTTCTCGATCTGTTGGCACAGTCTATTTTACGATTCGACACACATATCAATAAATTTTGATCAAAGTCAACTGATAACCACTAAAATCATAAACTAGCACAAATCATGTCAAAGAGCATTGGGAACCATGCTAATCATCTGCACACCTAAGAAAGACCACAAAGCAACTAAAAAAAATGGTAAAATGGTCAAATAACATAATATAAGTATTTCATAAATATCACCCAAAATCAAGTCAATAAATCATTAACTACTAAGAACCTAGTTTTTCCTAAAACTAAAGGAAAAGAAAAATACCTAAATCAGTGAAAAGCTGGGGATAACTACCATGCATGCCAGATTCGACCTCCCAAGTAGACTCATCAATAAGTCAATGTCTCCACTGGTCCTTAACTATTGGAATATCTCTAGAACACTATTGTTTAATATTTCATGTTAGAATGAAGGTGGGCTCCTCTAGAAAAGACAACCTCTCATCTAACTGTACTGAATCCCAATAGATGACATGAGACAACCTAATTACAAGGCCAAAGCATGGAGACATGAAAAATTAGATAAATAACTAAATAATTTGGGGGCAATGCTATCTCATAAGCCATATCACCAATTGTCCAAAAAATCATAAAAGGTCCACTATACATAGGGAAAATCTTGCCTCTCTTAACAAATCTCATCATTCTCTTTATGGGAAACACATTAAGAAAGACTCGCTCACTAAAAATAAATCTCAGGGCACGAAGCCTATGATATACATAGAACTTATATTAACTCTAAACCATTCGAAGTCTATCCTGAATGACAAAATATTTGCCAAAGACTTAAGAGGGAAGTTCGTATCTCGAGGCCTATCCTCAAGTACATCAAACCAACAAATTAGAGAGAAAAAACACCTACCATAAAAAGCCCCAAAAGAAACCAACTTAATACTGGAATAGTAGCTATTATTTTATGCAAACTCTGCCAAATCTAGATATTTCTCACATTGACCTTTGAAATCCATAACAAAAGCAAGTAGCATATCCTCCAAAACCTAGATAGTCTACTCTGACTGCTTGCAAGTCTAGGGTAAAAATTATGGTAAGATCAACCCAAGTACCCAAATTCTCCTAAAAAGTCTTCCAGAAAAGAGATGTGAACAAAAAACCTTGATCTGAGATGATAGAAACTACATACCATGAAGACAATCTATCACACAAATACAAATACGGGTAATCATCCCCTCACTAAAAAATCTGAATTGGAATGAAATAAGAAGGTTTAGTTAATCAGTTCATGATGACCTAAATACTATCATGACCATGAGAAGTACGAATAAATCCAGTCATGGAATCCATAATGATCTATTCCTTTTTCCACTCGAGAATGGTAACCTATGAAGCAAACTATCATCCCTCAAATGCCTAGTCTTCACCTACTAGAAACATAGGCAACGAGCTACAAAATCTACTACATTATTTCTCATACAACTTAATAATAGTTCTATCCAAAATAATAATACATCTTAGTCACTCCAAAATGGAGGGAATTTCTAGAACAATGAACCTCCTCTAATATCAGTCATATCTAGTCACCCAATCTTGGTACATAAGCTTCACCTTTAATTGTCAAAACACCTTTTGAATCAAGTAAGACTTCCTTGGCCTCACCATTTAATACCTTATCCTGAATAAATCTCAAACTCATATCATCAAACTGAGGAGCCAAAATTTACTCCATCAAGGAAGACCTAGCCTCAACAAATTCCAAACAACACCTAGGTATCAAAATATTGAGCCTAGATAATTGCTTAGAAAAAGACTGAACCTCCCAGGACAAAAGCCTCTCCTTAGTCAAAATATATGCCAAGCTCCCCATACTAGTCGACTTCCAGCTTAAGTCATCCACAACTATATTTTCCTTTCTCGAATAATAGAGAATACCCAAGTCATAATCCTTAAGAAACTCAAGCCAATAACGCTACCTCATATTAATATATCACTAGTTGAAGAGGTACGGTAGGCTATGATGATCCAAGAAAATCACACAATAGACTTTATATAAGTAGTTTCTCCACAACTTCTAAGCTAATTTTAATTCCCTGCAAGGTTCCCTTATAGTTTGATCCTTGAGCGTGTCAAGTAAAGTGTAATTCCAACCCTAAAAGATTGAGAAGAGATTTTTCAAGTGATTGTTTTTAAACCATAAATAATTTTCTTAAATTTGAATTTTTTTTCATGTAGAGCATTGAATTAGATTTCCAACGATACCAATTTTGTCTAAATCTGGTATTGGGGTGGGAAGTTATGGACGTTTTATTGAGAGTTGTCGGAATCGCCCAGGTGCGACGAACAGGTTGACGGACTGTTGCCAAGGCAGTAACTCCCTTTTCTAGCCTAAGTGTAATGGCCAAAATGACGGACTATAAAGACAGTGATGGATGATCGCTGAGACCGTCGCTGCTGAGGCGGTGTGGCCTCATCTTAGTTAACATGCGATGAACAATCTGATGGATCATAAAATTTGTGATGGACCATTGCTGAGACCATCACATCAAGGCAATAATTTGTTTTCTTACTGACGTATGATAGACAATCCGATGGACTATTAGGCTAGCGACGAACCATCGCTTCGACCGTCGTAGCCCCCGATTAGTATTTTAAGTCATTTTTAAAGGGACATTTTAGTTTTTCCACTCTTTTATAATCCAGATATTTTTCAAATGAAGCAAATGACTTAATTCATCATCACCAAAAACAATAGATCTAGGTTTCTCCCACAAGATCAAATCTAAAATTCTTCTCCAGGAAATCCAAGAACTCACTATAGATTCTATAAATTGAGTTGAGATTTAAGTTCCCCAAGTTCAAGTGTTGTAAGAACCCTCTCTCAAAAGTAAGAAGAAAAGTTAAAGCAAACTTGTTCATCCAATTTCATAATCCAAGGTATGTGGGATTTTGAACAAGGGTAATCCTTTCACCTTTGTCCCCAAAGGCTTATTTAAAGTATAATTTTCTGCAATTTATGAGATTTTACATGAAATCTAATTGGAGGTTTTCACCCATTGTTATTGGTTGCAATCTTTTGATGTTTACTATGAATTGAAAGTCTAATGGCATGATTTTTACATGTTTTCTTAAGAAAATACAGCTGGGTCTATACCCCATGATTTTAACCCTTGAGAATTTAAGAGTTTCAACAATTTAGGAATTGAAGTATATGAGTATGTTGATATTTTGAGACAAATTGCTGTAACTTCCAAATTTCTACATGAATTATGAATCTATATGCTATCTATTATGCATTATGTTGAGTTTTAACTTGAGATTCAATTATGGATCACTAAGCCCTACTTGAGACTTGTAATTTTATGAACTATTATGCTATAAGCACCCGTGATTTGAGAATTTTGAGATTATTAAGAAATGTTTTGACCTAATGGTCATAGATTTTTGAAATCCACTCTACCATATGAGATTACTGATTTGATTATTGGGTTATTATAAACCATGAGATTATTTTGAAAGTTGATTTCTGTGATATTAGTGAGATAAACTAAAGGGAGTAGTATTTATCATCAAGTTAGGTAACTTACCATGGTTTCTTACTCCAGAACTACATGCCGCTATAGTTTTGAGGTATTGGGCCTCAGGTCGAGATAATTGGGCCCGAGAACGAGATAAGTGATCACTGAGTTGAGGTTATACACCTTGGAAAGAGTATCATGCCTATCCCCAATATGAGATTTCTTCCTTAGGAGGATAAGATGTTGGACTCCATGTAGCTCGCATGGTTTATGTCGGATAAGAGAACCTCCCTATACTAAATTATTTTTCATTGAGATAGAATATTTTCCCTAAAGCTTTGGGATGAGATATTTTCTAAAATGAATGAACTGCTTTGAGTATTTTCAAAAGAAGGAAGTAGTTTTCTCTACTAATATGAGTTGATCACCAGTTTTAAAATCAAAGTTATATGATTCCGAGTTCCAAGTGTTTGAGTTCAAAAGAGTTATAAGTTATTGAGCATTAAAGAATTTTTACTCTTCATGAGATATATGCATGAGTTAAAAGTATTGGTTAAAGTTTTCTTCAGCCTATAAGTAATGAGATTAGAGAAGAGTACAGATTTTAAAGCTAAAGTATAATGACTCATGAGGTTTGTGTTACAGGCTTCATCATAAATGATTAATGAGCTTTATATTTTGACTTATTCAAGCCATGTGAGTCATTTCTATTGCATGCATGATTTGATTAAAGAGTATTGATATTGTTTTATGTAAATACATACACCCCCATATACTCAGTACATTGCCAAGTGCTGATCCACATATACCTCTATGTGCTACATTGTCATATAATATAGGTTCAGGTGCTTAGTCCAAGTCTCACCAGTGATCCCCGAGTACCTTTGTCTATATTTCTCCAGTGGTGAGTCCTCATGGTTTGAAAGACTATATTTAAATATTTAAATATTTGAGTGGTTATGTTATTACTTTCAGTGCAGTTTGAGTCAGTTGGGAATCTGTCCCAATGACTCTCTAGTTTATAAAGTAGTAGAGGCTTTGTTAGACTAGTTATCAGATTATGGTTGTCTTGAGATTTCTAGTATTGTGGTCATTTGGACCGAGTATTATCTTTGTAATTTCTTTTATTTGATATGACTGTGCCAGTGTTTTATATGTTTCTTCTTGAAATGAGTCATTATATGTGGTGACAGGCTCAAAGGGTTAGCTTGGGGATACTTGTAGCCATAAGCACCGTGTCATATCCCGAGAGGTGATTTTGGGTCGTTACAAACTTGCTATCAGAGCCTAAGGTTTTAAAAGAGTCATAGGGAGTCTGACAAGCCATGTTGAGTAGAGTTTTGATTATCGATGTGTAGCGAGCCATATCTATGAGCATGAGGCTCCAAGACATGTTAGGAAAAGTTGTTTCTTTCTTTTAGATTCTATTATGCCTACGGTTTTCTCTCTCATCTAATAATTCATACTCTCCTATTTTAGAAAATACCTCTCTAAAGAGTGAATGCCCATGGAAACAATGATGAGCCACCCCCACTTGTTGATTCTTTGAATGAGACTATCTCAAACTGAGTTTTGGGTGGCCTTTCAAACATTAGCCCAAGCATTCACCGCTAATGTTTGTGTTAATAATTGAGCCATAGTAGTAGATTAGTAGGGAGGTGATGTAGCTGCGGCTAGGATTCATGATTTCATGCGGATGAATCTGCTAGAGTTTTATGGGTCTAAGGCTGATGAGGACCCATAATTGTACCTTGAGGAGGTAAGGAAGATCACACAGGTGATGCATATTTCTGATAAAGAAAGTACTGAGTTGTCATCTTACAAGTTGAATGGCATAGATTATGATTGGGTTGTATCATAGAGGAAGGGTAGAGGTAAGGACGTTGCTCCTATGAATTGGCAGGTGTTCCAAAATGCATTCTTGGACAAGTTCTTTTTGCTTGAGATGAGGGAAGAAAAGATTATGGATTTTATGAACTTGAGGCAGAGCTCCATAACTATTAAGGAGTACTTCTTAAAGATCAACTAGTTGGCCACGTATGCTCCTTATTTGATTTCTGACACCCTCGCTAGTATGAGCAAGTTTGTGGCAGGTGTTTCTTGGTTAGTATTTAAAGTGTGTAGGACTGCAATACGGCATAGAGATATGGATCTGTCTAGGTTGATGATGTATGCACTACAGACAAAGGTGGATAAGATTAGACAGACCAATAGAGTGAAGTGTAAGAAAAGGGCTAGATCTGAGCAGCATAAGTATAGTCAGCCTAGGTTCCATGGGGGCAACCACCCTCAGTTTTAGAGATGTCTGTCTATTCCAGTTCCTTTATCATCTAGTGCTCCACGCCTAGAGGTAGGCAAGAGAAAGAGAGTAGGTATTTTATGTCTAAGTCGCAGAACAGTGTTGGTAAAGGGCCCTGTTATCCTCCTTGTACTAAGTGTGGTAGGGATCATCCAGGTGAGTGTTTCACAGATTTGAGGGGTTGTTTTAGTTATGGCAAGATGGGACATAGACTTACAAATTGCCTGGATAATAGGTAGGGGACCAGAGATGCCCAACCTTAGGTAACGGCTACTAGTACAACTGCTCCTGTCCCTCGTCCCGCCCCTATTTAGGGTGCTTCATCTAGCACTATTAGCGGTTAGCGCCAGAACAGACTCTATGCCTTACCAACCCAGCAGGAGCAGGAGGACACTTCTAAAGTTATTACTGGTATAATCTGTGTCTTTTATTTTGATATTTATGTGTTGTTGGGCCCCACATCAAGTCTCTCATATATGACCCAACTTGTCGTTGTGAATTTCAAAATGAGTCTCAAAAAGATCTTGGAGCCTTTCCTAGTTTGTACACCAATAGGGGAGTCAGTTATTATTAAACAAGTGTATAGAGATTGTCCTATTACTATTCTTCAAAAAGTCATACTTACTGATTTTATAGAGTTAGACATAGTGGATTTGGATCTTATTTTGGGTATGGATTGGCTTCACTTTTATTATGCATCGATATACTGTCGTACCCATGTGGTCAAGTTTCAATTCCTTGATGAGCCAGTTTTTGAGTGGTCTGGGAGTTCGGTATCTCCCAAGAGTCATTTTTTCTCCTATCTCAAAGACAAAAAGATAATATCCAAGGGTTGCATCTATCACCCAGTTAGATTCAAAGACACTAAGTTAGAGGCTCCAATTATTCTGTCAGTCGATATTATTAATGAGTTTCCAAATGTTTTTTTTGGGAAGATCTTCCAAGGGTACCTCCCGATAGAGAGATAGAATTTGGGATTGACCTTCTTCCTGACACTCATCCTATTTCTATTTTTCCATACCGTATGGGACCTGCTGATCTTAAGGAATTGAAAGAGAAACTCAAAGATCTTTTAAACAAAGGTTTCATAAGGCCCAGTATTTCTCCTTGGGGCGCACCTATGTTATTCGTGTGGAAGAAAGATGGTTCTTTGCATATGTGGATTGACTATCGTCAGCTTAACAAGGTCACAACCAAAAATAAGTATCCTCTTCCAAGAATTAATAACCTGTTTGATCAGTTGCTAGGTGCAAGTTATTTCTCCAAGATAGACCTTAGATTCGGCTATCACCAACTTAAAGTAAGGGAATGTGATATTCCAAAGACAGCCTTCTGAACCTATTATGGTCACTTTGAGTTTCTAGTCATGTCGTTTGGGCTAACAAATGCCCTCCATCCTTCATAGACCTCATGAATAGAGTGTTCAAGTTATATCTTCATATGTTCATCATTGTCTTCATAGATGATATCCTTGCTTACTCCCGAAGTGAGCATGATCACGTAGATTACCTTAGAATTGTCTTGAAAAATATTAGAGGTCACCAGTTGTTTGCCAAATTTAGTAAGTGTCAATTTTGGCTAAGGTCTGTAGCTTTTCTGGGTCATATTGTTTCAGTTGAAGGTATTAGAGTTGATCCCCAAAAGATAGAAGCTATAAGAAATTGGCCTAGACCTATCTCTCCATCTAACATTAGAAGTTTCATGGGTCTAGCAGGGTATTACTGCGATTTTTAAAGGTTTCTCTTCTATTGCATCTTTCATGACCCGATTGACCCAAAATAAAGTTAAGTTCCAGTGGTTAGATTCCTGTGAGAAGTATTTTTAGGACGTGAAGAGTCAACTTACTTCAGCCCCTGTATTGACTTTGCCTGATGGTATAAATGGTTTAGCGGTGTATTGTGATATCTCTAGAGTTGGTTTGGGTTGTATGTTGATGCAAAATGGTAAGGTTATAGCCTATGCCTCTAGACAGTTAAAGCCGCATGAAAAGAATTACCCAACCCATGATCTTGAGTTTGCTGTTGTGATCTTTGCTTTGAAAATTTGGAGACACTATCTTTATCGTGTTCATGTTGATGTGTTTACTGATCATAAAAGCCTGCAGTATGTGTTTACTTAGAGGAAGTTGAATATTAGGAAGAGAAGGTGGTTAGAGTTGTTAAAAGACTATGATATGAGTATATTGTGTCACCCGAGCAACTCCAATATAGTGGTGGATGCCCTTAGCAGATTGTCTATGGGTAGTGTTTCTCATGTTGAGGAAGGTAAGAAAGAGTTAGCTTGTGATGCACATTTTCGGGCTAGATTGGGTGTTAGGTTGCTTGATTCAGCTGATGGAAGTACTTTGGTGCAAAGTAGTTCTGAATCCTTTTTAGTTTCAGAAGTGAAGAAGAAGCAAGATACAGATCCTAGTTTGGTTAGACTGAAGGAAGCAGTTAAGGACCAAAAGGTAGAGGTTTTCTCCCAAGGGGAGATGGCATGTTAAGATTATAGGGTATATTGTGCGTTCTATGTGTTGATGATCTAAGGAAGAGGATTATGGCTGAAGCGCATAACGCGTGGTATTCTATTCATCCCGACACTACCAACATGTACCGCGACTTGTGGGAAATCTATTGGTGGAATGGTATGAAGAGGGATATGGTTGAGTTTGTAGCAAAGTGTCCAATATGCCAAATGGTTAAGGTAGAGCACCAAACACCTGGTGGTGTGACACAATAGTTTGGTATACCCACTTGGAAGTGGGAGGTGGTGAATATGAACTTCGTGACAGGGTTACCCCTTTCGTGTCGTCATCATGATTCTATTCGGGTTGTTGTAGAAAGGATGACTAAGTTTGCCCACTTCTTTCCCATGCATACATCTTATACAGCTGAGGATTATGCTATATTGTATATTCGGTAAATATTCAGGCTGCACGGAGTTCCCTCATCTATCATTTTGGATAGGGGTACTTAATTTACTTCTCGATTTTAGAGGGCGTTTCAATAGGGTCTTGGTACCCAAGTTCTTTTGAGTTTTGCTTTTCATCCATAGATAGATATTCAAGCTGAGAGGACCATTCAGACCCAAGAATACATGTTGAGGGAGTGTGCTCTTGATTTTAAAGGAAATTGGAAAATTATGGCCGTTTCACCGAGAGTTGTCAAAACCGCCCAGGTGCGACGGACAGCTTGATGAACTATCGAGTGTGCGATAAAAAATCGCTCAGACCATCACAACCAAGGAAGTAACTCTCTTTCCTAGCCCAAGTGCGATGGCCAGAATAATAGACCGTGAAGACTGCGACGTACGATCACAGAGACCCTACGCTAAGGCAGTGTGGCCTCATCCTAGTCAACGTGCGATAGACGACCCACAGACCATTGAGTTTGAAATGGACCATCGCTGAGACCATCACATCGAGGTAGTGTATTCTTGACTAACCGATGTGTAACAGATGATCCGACGGACCATCAGGCTAACGACAGACTATCGCTTCGACCATCGCAGACCCGATCAGTATTTTAAGTCATTTTTTAAAGGGACTTTTTGGTCTTTATATATTCCAAACGATGCAAATAACTTCATTCATCATCCCAAAATACAAGAGATCTAGGGTTGCTTCCTCAAGGTCAAATCTAAAACCCTTCTCCAAGACATCCAAGAACTCACCATAGATTATACAAATTGAGTTGACATTTAAATTCCCCAAGTTCAAGGGTTTCAAGAACCCTCTCTCAAGAGTAAGAAGAAAAGTTGAAGCAAGCTTGTTCATCCAATTTTATAATCGAATGTAGGTGGGGTTTTGAACAAGGGTAGTCCTTTCACCCTTGTGCCCAAAGGATTATTTAAACTACATTTTTCTGCAATTTATGAGATTTTACATGAAATTGAATTGGGGTTTTCACCCATTGTTATTGGTTGCAAACTTTTAATGTTTCCCATGAATTGAGAGTCTAATGGCATAATTTTTACATGTTTGCTTGAGAAATTTCAGCTGGGTCTATACCCCATGATTTAATCCTTGAGAATTTAAGAGTTTCAATGTTCTAGAAATTGAAGTACATGAGTATGTTGATACTTTGAGACAAATTGTAGTAACTCACAGATTTCTACATGAGTTATGAATCTATATGCTATTTATTATGTATTATGTTGAGTTTTAACTTAAGATTGAATTATGGGTCATTAAGCCCTATTGAGACTTGCAATTTTATGAATTATTGTGCTATAAGCACCTATGATTTGAGTATTTTGAGATTATTGAGAAGTTTTTTGACCTAATGGTCATAGAGTTTTGATATCCACTCTACCATATGAGATTATAGATTTGATTGTTGGTATCTTATGAACCACGAGATTATTATGAAAGTGGATTTCCATAAGATAAGTGAGATAAACTAAAGTGAGCAGTATTTAGCACCGAGTTGGGTATGTTACCATGGTTTCTTACCCCAGAACTATGTGCCACCATAGGTTTGAGATTTTTGGCCTGAGGCCGAGATGATTAGGCTTGAGGCCGAGATAAGTGATCACTGATTTGAGATTATACTCCTAGTCAAGATTATGCTGCCTCTCCACCACATGAGGTTTCTTCCTTAGAAGGACAAGATGTTGGACTCTAAGTAGCTCGCTTGGTTTATGTCGGTTAAGACAACCTCCCTAAACTAAAGTATTTTCCATTGAGATTGAATATTTTCCCTAAAGCTTTGGGATAAGATAATTTCTAGAATGAATTATCTTCTTTGAGTATTTTCCAAAGGAGGAAGTAGTTTTCTCTACTAATACTAGTTGATCACTGGTTTTCAAACCAAAGTTATATGATTTCGAGTTCCAAGTGTTTGAGTTCAAAAGAGTTATAAATTCTTAAGCATTAAAGAAGTTTTACTCCCTATGAGATATATTCATGAGTTTAAAGTATTATTTAAAGTTTCCTTAAGCCTACGAGTAATGAGAATAATAGAAGAGTACAGATTTTAAAGCTAAAGTATAATGACTCATGAGATTTATGCTACATGCTTCGTTAGACATAATTTATGAGCTTTACATTTTGACTTATTCAAGCGATGGGAGTCATTCCTATTGCATGTATGATTTTATTAAAAAGTATTGATATTGTTTTATGTATATGCATACACCCCCATATACTCAGTACATTCCCAAGTGCTGATCCACATATACGTGTATGTGCTACATTATCTTATAATATAGGTTCAGGTGCTCAGTCCCAGTCTTGTCAGTGATTCCTGAGTACCTTTATCTTCATTTCTCCAGTGGTGAGTCCTCATGGTTTGAGGGCCTATCATAAAATATTTTAGTATTTGAGTGGTAATGTTATTACTTTTGGTGCAATTTGAGTCAGTTGGGGATCTGTCCCAATGTCTCTCTAGTTCATGGAGTAGTAGAGGCTTTGTTAGACTAGTTATCAGATTGTAGTTGTGTTGATATTTCCAGTATTGTGGTTGTTTGGACCAAGTATTATCTAAATATTTTCTTTCATTTGATATGACAGTGCCAGTGTTTTGTATATTTCTTCTTGAAATGAGTCATTATATGTGGTGACAGGCTCAAAGGATTAGCTTGGGGCTAATTATAGCCTTAAGCACCGTGTGACGTCCCATGAGGTAATTTTGGGTCGTTACACTAATACAATCGCACATACCTCCAAACATTAGTAGGGTAATTCCTTGCCTAGGTTTAAACCAAAAAAAGAATACATAAAAACCTTAGTCTCCTGTATTAATACAACAACTAACCAACACCTTAAGCATCAAAGAAGATGATAAAACCTATTCCCTTTTTATGTAAAGTCAAGATAGGAACTGAAGTCAATAATTCTTGAGCTTTTGGAAGCATGACTCACAAGCTTCAGACCACTAAAAGAAAATCTTTTTTTGAGTCAACTTAGACAAAGGAGAAGTAATAGAAGAAAATCCCTCAACAAAGCTCCGATAGTAGCCTTTTAAACCAATAAAAATCTAAATCTCAATAAGAGAAGTAGGAGCAGCCCAATCATCAACCACTGTAATCTTGGCTGAATTGACCGTAATACCATCCTTCGTCACCACATGAACCAATAAAGAAAGAGATTCTGGACCAAACTCACACTTGGAGAACATAGGATACAATCTCTGAAGCATAATCTGCAAATGCTCCTTATGATCAGCCTCACACTTACAATAAACAAAGATATCATCTATAAATACAATGACAAAAGAGTCAAGATGCTGTCAAAATACCTAGTTCATCAACTTTATGAATGCGCCTGGGGAATTGGTCACCCCAAAACATGACTAAGAGTTCTTAATGACTGTACCATGTCTAAGAACCTATCTTAAAAATATCTAAACCCTAATCCTTAACAAGTGATACCCAAATCTAAAAAAAATCTTTGAAAACACTAAAGTATCGTGAAGTATATTTAATAAATCATCAATGGGGAAAAGGATAATTATTCTTAACCATCACCTTGTTTAACTAACGATAATCATTACATATATGCATTAATACATCTTTATTCCTCACAAACAAGACAAGAACAGCCCAAGGTGATAGACTAGGTCAGATGAATCCCTCATCTAATAACTCCTGCAACTGATCCTTTAATTCTTTCAGATCTACTATGTCCATCCTATAAGGAGAAATAGAATGTGCTTGGTGCCCAGCTTAACATCAATAGCAAAGTCAATACCACAATCTAGAGGCATACAAGGAAAAGACATGGGAAAAAATCCATGAACTCATAGACGATACGAACAGAATCCAAAGAAAGAAGTGAAGTGATACTACTATCATGAATATGAGCCAAATAAGACAAATATATCCTCTCCACAAAGTGACAAGCCTAAAAATTATAACTCTCTTGTGACAAAAATGAAGCACACCCTTCTAAGATATCCTCGACACATCAGCCGAAGCTAAGGTCACGGTCATAGCATAACACTCTAAGACAGTATGACAAGAAGCTAACGAATTCATACCCAAATTGACATCAAAATATACCATATCTAATATAATCAAATATATGTAAGTCTCATGCCTAACATAGGTCAAAACACAAAATTACTACACCTAATCCATAACTAAAGAATCTTCTACAGGGGTAGATACATGGATAGGCATGGCAAGAAGCTCACTGGATTAATTAAAACTTGAAGAAAAATGTACAAACACATAGAAAAAAGTTAAACCAAGTCAAATAACATAGATGCAGATCTAAAACAAAAAATTATGATACCTATGATGACAACGTCAAAAGCCTCTATGTATGGTCAAGAGGGTATATCATGGAACTATCAATGACACGACCCGAACCAGGGCTTTGTCGTAATGGGCATCTCAAGTCTATCAAGAACCAGAGATCGCCCTCGATACCCAACCTAACCAATTAACAAACCACGAAATAATAACCAAATCTATCACAATTGTATAACATACCCAAGTCTATAGTTTTTCCATACAAAGCCTCTTAAACAAAATAAAAATATCTGATTGGGAAATGCCCCCAACCATATCCAAAACCAATAGCCAAGTATAAACCAATAAAGACATAAGAAAAATCAAAGAATGGAGCCTTCCAGAGTATGGAATCTCACTACTTCAAGTAAACACAAGTTGTCCTTAAATTCAAGTAACTGAGTAGGAGGTATAATAGTATGAAACACCTACATCATGTAGAGATACAACGTCGGAGATGGCTAGTGGTTGGAAAACTAGCATATAACTCAAGGATAAGGATAATATATGCCAACATTTCAAAACCAATCAACCAATGCATATGACCTATGAAATACACATATATATACCATGTTGGGGTAAGGAACAATATTAGCATAAACTTTGAAAATATTTACCTTGGCTATGTAGCATGACTATCATATAACAATACACCCACAGGCAAGATGGTCCTAGCTCTCCCCTAGGTGGAGGGGGCCCAGTGCGTGCAGCTGTATAAACCAAAGAATATCCATAATTGTATATGTATATATGGGGGACTCAAACCTCCCATCATAATCAAGGTTACTTAAGAACCAATACTTGTATTATGAGGGATTTAAAACTCCCATTCATATATTTATTTGGGGGAATCAATCCACCCTATCATAAACACACCCTACCTTCTAACTCAATTTCTAGTGTTAGTCCTTCCCACTCTATTTTCACGGCCCAGATACACAACCCACTTTAAAGCCAATTTGAAAACAATTATTTCACATACACAATCATTAAGCCAATTACTTACCAAAGAAAATTTTTTGGTATCATCATAACAACACCACTTGCAAGCATTCAAAATGCCATTTACCATTATCAATAAACAAATAATTTATTTGACTTTGGGTCTCAAACCCATTTTATAACAAAGACACTAATGCAAGTCATAGTTAAGGGACTCAAACCCATTATTTAGTAAAGACATAAATCAATTTATTGATTAGGGACTCAAGCCCTTTTAGCTAATTTAACCCCTAAGGTTACCCTTCAAATCATTACATGGCCAATAAGTCATTTACAAAACCATTTACCAACCATCATATTCATTAGGCCAATTCCTTAGTTCAAAACAGCATTTACCATGTGACTAGTTTATTGTCTAAGGTATTTACACAAATACTTTAAGAGCATACCGTTACCAAGACCAAAACCAAAGTAAGAACCATAAAGCTTAGGGTTACCCATGACCCATTTGTTAAGCCACAATTACCAAGCACCCTCAAAAAACATGTATAGACACAATCAAAACCAAGATTAAACAACACTCAACCATATGCAACAAAACCCTCAACATTGGTTTTCAAAACCTCTATTAATGAATCATAATTAATGTTTAATACACATGATATTTTAAAACTAACAATGAAGGAAGAGTCACATTACTTAATTGAAACACCTAGGCCTTTGACTCATATAAAAATTACATGAATTGTGCATTCTGACCAAGATACAGTTTAGTAATGTCACTCCTACAATAATGTATGACTCGTACACTTATACCCACCCCTTCTCGTATGTTAAATACCCTAGGAGGGTATCATAAAGTCTAAAATATGACTTGACCTCTCTTGGTCATATCTTAGTATACACTCCATACATAACTTATTTGTATCGAAGGTTCCCTTGTTCTAGAGAGGACTATTTTTTATATGAGTTTATGGTATAGTTTAAGTTACAATTCATACCCTTTGAATACGATTCTAGGGTATGTGGTCGTACCTTGAGTAGTATATGAGTCCTAGGTGAAGACTAGGGTATGATTTACAACTCGTACTTATGTTACGGTTGACTTAAGAGAGTCATACCCAAACATAGTGTTATTTCATAGCTTTTATGTTAAGGGCCCTATGGTCATTTCCCACCCTAAAACATTAAAGACCCCTTACTTTATAATTCTTTTGGTCCTCCTAAACATTAATTTTTAGGGATCAAATACTCTCTCAAACATATTTTTGAAGAATAAGAGGATAGGGTTCCAAGGGTACTCATCTAGAAGCTAAGTGAAGTCAAGTTTCTTGGGGGATCATCTTGTTTAATTCATGTGACTCTCTCCCTTAAATAACTTGAAAATCATGTATTTTACACATGGACTAATAATTTTGAATGCTAATTTTAAAATCAAATAATAAGGGTTTTGTTGCCTAATGATGAATAATGTTTATTTTTGTTAGACTTGTGTTTATACATGTCATTGGTGATGATTTTAATGTGTGGATGTTTTTTTCTTGTGGTTTACCAAATGGGTCTAGAGTAACCCTAATATTGATGAATTCTACCATGAATTTGATCTTGATAAATTTATGTACACAAGATGTTTGTGAAAATATCTAAGTAGAATATCTAGTCACATATTGATGATGTTTTGAACTAGTACATGGCCCAATGAATATGAATGGTTGATAAATGGTATTGTAATGATATTGATAGCTATGTAATGTGTTAATTTATGACTTTATTGGTTGATGGCCAAAAAGGGGTTAAAGTCCCTAGATATGAAATTGAATTTTTTTTTTTTTGAACTAAAATATGGTATAAGATTTCTAAGGAGGAATAAATGGGTTGTGAAATTCTAGATGACCATAAATGGAATTGAATTATCAAATATGTCAAGGAATTGGCCTATCCTAGTGATTGATTGATAAATTCCCCATGAGATCTTATGGTTATCTTGGAGCTGAATTGGTTAAATGGGTTGGAGTCCCTAAGTGTTGAATGGAATGTGTATTGATGTATGGACAAAGGGTTAAATTTCCAATGTTGAATAAAGATAGTAATGATGGCTTGTGGTTAGAGTCCCCTGCCTAATTAAAATGCAGGCGGTTAGAGTCCCTTGCTTAAATATGTTAGCTTGGAGTTAGAGTCCCCTATCTAATATGGCTTGAGGTTAGAGTACCTTGCCCAATGAAAAGGCTTTAAGTTAGAGTCCCTTTCCTAATGAAATGTCTTGAGGTTATAGTCCCTTGCCTAATAAAATGTCTTAAGGTTAGAGTCCTTTAACCAATAAAATGGAATATGGACAAAGTCCCTTGACTAATTAAAGTGTGTATATTGTTAAAGTCCCTTGAATAATGAATGTGTGTATGTGGTTAAATTCCCTTGACTAATGAATGTGCGAATGTGGTTAAAATCCCTCAACAAATAATAATGCTTGAATCTATAAGTGTTGAAGGTTGGAGTCCTCCATTTCATGACACATGATTAAGTTCCTCATGAATGTTGTTAAGCCTTGTTACTTGATTGGCATGTGCTATACATATATGTATACTTATATATATAAATGTGGTTGAATATGATATAATGACTTGATATTGTATGATGATGAAGATATTTTATTCTTAACCTTGAGTTATATTCTAGCTATCCAACCGCTTATCACTCTGGATACTATGTCCCCATACGATATTAGATCCAGAGCGTCTCCTTCTCTTCCTACGTAGGGTGTTCAAGCGATTCTTATGAATGACATTGAATTAGTGAGCTTCCATACTTCAAAAGACATGTATTTTATAGCACTTAGTTTATGTCATAGACTAGTCTTGGATTTGTTTTTGGCTATTATTGGGGGAATGTACCGATGCATATTTATTTTGACTTCAAATTTGCGTAGAGGCATTATGGGTGACTGTGAACTTGTGTGTGTTTGTAGTATGTTAACATTAATGAAATGTATAGACATTTTATAAGATATGATTATTGGATATGTTTCCTCCATCTTAATTATATAGTTGGAGTTCATCTGGCACTTGTGGTTTGGATAGATGGTTAGGTTGGGTTAATAAGGCGATATCCAATCCAAGTTAGGCTTGAATGCCCATGCAAAAAGGTTTGGTTTTAGGTCATGTCAAGTTGGTATTAGAGCATAGGTTCATGGTCAGTTGGGAGTCCATAATGACATGTCAAGTAGTGTCTATTTTATTAGTTTAAAGTGCACCACACTTATAAGAGAGGGTCTACGAGACATTTTACAAATATTTTCCTTTATTGTGTTTCAATCTCAAGCAATAGACTTTAAGTTCTTAGAATTCTGTGATTTCTTTCTGCTATCTTTTAGATCATACCACCAAGGAGTCTTATACGCAGGAAAGGGAGGATGACCATCCAAGAGTATGCCTTGAAATTCTATTAGTTGTTTAGGTATTCTCCGGAGATCATTTCTAGAATGAGGGATAGAATACACAAGTTTGTATTTGGATTATCTCGTGAGTTGGCACTTGAGAGCAAGGCAGCCTAGTTGATTGAGAACATATACATCTCTAGGTTGATTGTGTATATACAAAAAGTTAATGAAGAGAAGAAAAAACCGGTTTAGTTTAGTAAAAGGCATGGGAAAAATTTTAAACCTTCCAACCATAGTGGTAGAGATAGTGGCAAGTGGCCACAGAAAAAGTGGGAGAGTTCTGATTCTTTTTCTTTGAGTAGTACTCTTTACCCAAAATTGTCGGGAAATCGTCGGACACAGTTTTATGGTATATTTTGGGCACCAGCTCCCCAATCTCAGATTGATGGGGAATAGTCGGATCCATCCTACCCACCTTATAGATTATGTTGTCATCTTCATCATGGTCAGTATGAGAAAGGGTGGAACAGATGTTTTAGATGTGGTCAGATTGGTCACATGCAGTGAGATTGCCCCTCTGTAGCAGATTTTTGGTCCAATAGGTCCCCTGTTGTTACTTTATCTACTCTTGTACCGAAGGGTTCTATGTCTGGTTCTGTTTCTATTTCTTGTACCGGTGCTGGCAAAATAGTTTGTATGCATTTGCTAATCACTAGGATTCTGAGGTGTCTCTTGATGTTGTCATGGGTTTGTTAAAACTTTTCTGCCGTGATGTGTATACTTATGCGACCCCATTTGTGGTTGTGCATTTTAGTTTTGGTCCCAAGAGTCTGTCGGTTTTTTTTCTACTTCTACCCCGATATGAGACTCTGTGGTTGTTAAAAGAGTCTATAGGGGGTGTGGTATCTATTATTGGTAGAAAAAATCTTATGCATTAGATATAGTTGGTTATGGTTGATTTTGATGTTATTCTGGCAATAGATTGGTTGCACTCATGCTATGCTTCCTTAGATTGTCAGATCTGTATGATCGTGTTTAAATTCCCTTATGAGCGAGTTATAGTAGGGGAAGGTGGTTCTTTATTTCCCAAGGTGAGATTTATTTCATATCTTAAGGTCCAAAGGTTGATCTCTAAAGGGTGTTTGTATCACTTGGTCTGAGTTAAAGATTCCAACTCAGAAGAGCCTTCTCTAGGATCTGTTCTCGTGGTTAGTGAGTTTCCCGAGGTTTTCCCCGATGATCTTCCCGGTAGTCCTCCTAATAGGAAAGTTGATTTTTGGATTGATCTTATTTTGGAAACTCGTCTGATTCCTATCCCCCTTTATAGAATGGCTCTGACAGTGTTGAAAAAGCTTAAGGAGCAGCTTAAAGACCTCTTAGATAAAGGTTTTATCCATCCTAGTATGTCTCTATGGAGTGATCCCGTGTTGTTGGTGCACAAGAAAGATGGTTCCCTTCGTATGTGCATTGATTATCATCAGTTAAACAAAGTGACCATAAAGAATAAATATCCTCTTCATACGGTTTGGCACTATACTTGTCATACCCTAACATACAACTAGTATGATGTCTATTCCTACCATGGACAGAAATAACCAAACCCATATTGAGTATCATATGACCAAGGACTTTAAACCGTATCCATATCATACGGCTAGTAAGCACAAGTCGTATGATGTCCAAAGAGACCGAAATCAAGAAATTTTCTTGTGATCAAAACTAGGGTGTTTCAATTCTAACCCACTAGGATTATTCATCCTCGAATGACGGGTTAAGGCAAGCACAAGCACGATTTAACCCATTATTACCGATAAAATTTACTTTAACCAGTACTATAAAACAAATACATTAAGGAATCAAATTTTCTCCAACAAAAATGTAAAATAAAGATATTAAGAACAATGCATACCTCAAGAACGAATTTTCGAAATAGGGAACAAATGCAGATACATAGACTTCATGTTCTCTTCCGTCTCCCTAGTAGCTTTTTCAACATTATGGTTCCACCAAATAACCTATACAGAAGCCACATCCTTTGTCAGCAACAGACGAACTTGACGATCTAAGATCTCAATTAGGACAACCTCATAAGACAAGGAATATGAAATACCAAACCCTTCTAAAGGAACAACTGATGAAGGATCACCTACACTCTTTCTCAACATAGAGACAGGGAAAACCAGCTAAATGTAGATCAAACTAGAAGGCAACTGCAATTTGTAGGCCACATTTCCAAATATCTTCAAAACCAAGTACGGACCAACATACTGGGACTAAGCATCCCTATCTAACCAAACCGTTTTACCCCCTTCATGGAAAATACCTTTAAGAACACCCAATCTCCAACTTTAAACTCTAACTCCCTATGCCTCACATCTGCATAGGACTTTTGGTAACATTGAGTGGCTTTCAATTCATCACGAATCATCTTTACCTTCTCCAAGACTTGGTGACCTAAATCAGGGCCAAACATCTTACCCTCACCGACCACATACAACCTAATTAAAGAACGACATCTCCTACCATACAATGCCTTAAAAAGAGCAATACCAATTCTAGAGTGATAACTATTATTTTTAGCAAACTCTATAAGAGGCAAATGGTCAACCCAAGTACCACCATATTCAATCACATAAGCACGAAGCATATTTTTTGATATTTGAATGCTCTTCTATGCTTGTCCATCCGACTGCAGGTGGAAAGCGATACTAAGGCACACCATAGTCCCCAAGCCTTTCTGAAATGATCGCAAAAAATAAGATGAGAATTGAGTACCACGATTCAAAATTATAGAAATAGCAGAACCATGCAACTTCACAATCTCTACAAGATACAACTTTGCATAATCTATCTCCATATAACTAATCCTAACTAGGAAGAAGTGAGCGGACTTGGTCATCCTATATATAATGAACCAAATCAAATAACACTGACCCATGCAATTTATATATATATATATATACCATGCCAGGGTAGGGAACAAGATTAACATGAAATATAATAATTTTAACCTGGGTTATGTGTTATTAACATCATATAATAAGGCACCCACGGGCTATATAGTCCTAGCTATTCCCTAGCTAAAATGGCTCCAGTACGTGTAGCCACATGAACCAGAAAATATTCATAACCGTATATGCCTATATAGAGGACTCAAACCTCCTAGAATAATCAAGGTGACTTAAGCACCAATACATGTACAATGGGTCACTCAAACCTCCCATTAATATATTTATTTGGGGTACTTGAAATACCTAATCAAAAAGACACCCGCACCTGCTAGCGCGGTTTTCAGTATTAGTCCTTCAGACTCTATTTTCACTTCTCGGATACATATCCCACTTTAAATCCTAATTTAGGAAAATAATTTCACATACACAATCATTAATCCAATTACTTACCAAAGGAACTTCATTGGTATCGTCATATCGACTGATGTTGGGTGATTTATGCACTTTAGTTTTGTTATCCTAGCTTATTTAGCCATGTTTTAAGGACAATTCATGCATTTTATGTGTTAATGATGATATATATAAGCATATGAGTGTTTAAGTATATGATTGGGATTTTAAAGATGTTTTTAAAAAATTTTGCGTTCAAATTGATTATTTGGAGTTTAGATGAGAAAACTAGTTTTCTAGCTTAGACTGGGTGTTGTTCTAGTTGATCTTGATGGATTATAGTGTGTGTATTGAGTTCCTAAGGGTTATAAATATGTAACTATGAGTGTAAAAAGTTTTTTTACAGCATTCAAAGTGCAATTAAAAAAGGCCAAGAGTCAAAACAAGAAGTAAAGATCAACATGGGCAAGCCTAGTCTTAGCTCAAGTTTCTAGTTCACCATTTTTGATATCATGTTGATTTGAGCTCTAATATTTGGTTTTTTATCATTTAGTATGATTGGTGAGTTTATTATGGTGATATATTGAGCAAATTCTCGATTTAAATCAAAGTGAAACAACACTATAAGTGTGGAATGGAACAATAAAGTGTTAAGATAAAGTTAACGTGGAAAATGCAATTTCCTGAGAGCTCAAGTGATATGGACATGTCGCGGACCTTTGTCCCTAGAAGAAATAAATGTGACACAGAACTCCCTAAATTTGAATAAGATCCATGATGCACACCTCTACCCCCATAGGTTGGACCAATGCGACACGTTGCTTAGTCAACGCATGGCCAAAGTGCACTACAATAAATAGGATTCCTTCACTTGTTTGTATACACTTTTGGGACCGTTTTGGACATGGAGAGGTATTATAAACACTTATTTTAGGGTTTATTTCTCTTTACTTTAGTTTCTTAAAGTATTTAATCATGTATTAAATTATTTGGATTATGGTTATGTCGATTAATGGCTAAAACCCCCTTTTTCCAATGTTAAAGCCAAGAGCATGACTACAATTGCTACGAATTGATTTGGTTTTTATTTTTCATATTTCGATGTATTTTATCCTTTTTATCATAATTTTAAGGATTCGCAACCCTTGGAATACATATCTTGTCGACTTGTAATTGGGGGAGGGGAATAGGAAAATAGAATGTGAGGTTAAATAGAGTAGGGTTCTTATTCCTTTATAAAATTGTGGATTTGAATTAGTGTCTAGGATAGGGATATACCTAGAATCCTTACTTAGTTCACTATGGGTTGAAATAAAAATGTGTTTAGCTTAGTTCTCACATACCTGCTCAACAATGTAGTTGTAGGTCTAAGTTAAATAGGTGGTTAGAGGTCGGGAGACCATGATCATAAAATCAACCTCGTGAATCAACAACGAAGATAAGTAACTTAATCGAGGAAGTTCAACAGCATAACATGATTGTTCATAGTACTTTAGCCCAAGTTTTTAATCCATTGGTTGTCTTAAGTCTTTGCTTGTATGCACTATTTACTTTACTTTTTAGGTTATAAACTTTAAAACTCTTTTTGGTTACACTTGCGCTGAATAATCTCAATAATTGAACTTAAATCGAATAGTTATTTAAACAAGTCTCTGGGGATTGATATTAGACTTTTTATAAGGCCACTATATTACTTGGTAAGACCACGTACATTTGTGTGTGCGCTTGGGCATAATAAGTTTTTGTCGCCGTTGCTGGGGACTTGTAAATTGACAACACTTTTTGTTTTAGTTTTAATTTTAACATTTCTTTGGTGCTTTACTCTTGGTCTTGGTATTGAATTTGCAGGAAACAAGTTTGCAGAGTAGTAAGCTAGAAAGGGATAGGGAATTTTTTGAACCAAGCCCCTAACCCGAGCAATGCTTTCATTAATGAAGGAGAGAAGAAATCCTTCTCCCCCATATCCCATAATTTCAAGAGTAACAAGGCAATCCTGCTCTAATGGCTGAAGATCAACTAGCCCATAGGACGGTAATAGAACTGGAAATCCCACTTCTAATAAATTTGACCTCCTCTTTTTTGAAACCGGTTATTGGAGGTAATTTTTTGCTGAAATAGAACATGGTACCGCTTTTGATCAGTATTGGACAGTTTCTAAGGCTTTCACATGAAGATCCACAACTCCATCTGTGGAAATTTCTGGAGATTAGTGACATAATCATCCTTATGGGTGTGTCAACTGATTATGTTAGGTTGACACTATTCCCCTTTTCATTTTTAGGGGCAGTGAAGAAGTGGTTGAACGCTAAGCCGTCAAGTTCAATCACAATATGGGATGACTTAGCCCAAAAATTTCTCATCCAATTCTTTCCATCTGGCAAAATAGTAAGACTGCGCAGTGAGAATATGTACTTAAAATTAAAGCCAAATGAGAATTTATGTCATGCTTGGGAGCCGTTCAAAGATCTTCTTTAGAACAGTCCACATCATCAGTCGTTCAACGAGGTATTCGATCACACTTTTTTTAAGGCACTTGACAATAACACAAAAATTTTGCTAGATTCAGTTGCAGATGGTCAAGCTCTGGAGTTGATGTATGATGAGCTTTATACTTTGTTGAACCAAATTGCACAAGGGAATCCTGAGAGGAATTCTGACTCAAGAAGCGCTATAAAAAAGGTTGCAGGTGTATTCGACTAGTTTAGGAAAGTCGTATCCATTTTAGAACTTCAAAATTTGTTAGAATTCCATTTGGTTAGTGCGTACGAGTCCCATTACGACCCCGTTACCAGTGGGTATGAGTCACGAAGATCTCTTATCCACTACAACATAGAAGTCCAACTTTAAAGTTTGACTCCAAATCAAATTTTCCATAATACCCACTAATTTATGGAACAATATCACTCATTTCCAATCAAAACAAGTCGGCATAATATACAACCCAAATAGAATCCAATTAAAAACAACTCTTTAAAAGAATTGTGAGAGTCATCTTTCATTATTCATTGAGGGAAATAAATATCTATTGTACCCCAAGTAACCATTAGCAAATAATACCACCCTCTACCTTCAAGCTGATTAAATATCTAATCCATAAATGAGATTGGGAGGTGTTCCTTATGAGTCCATGCATTTCAGTTTTTATAGTCCATATACACACTCGAACCCATGATTGGTCTTTACAAAGTAAGATTATTTTTATTATTGGGATCATATTTATCCCATCCATCTTAGGCACACATTATACAACGCTCACCCAGTTACTATCATAAATTGGGCAAACCACACCTACATTAAGCCATTTGATGATCTCTTTATTCACTTACTATTGCGTAGGAGAATTTAACCAATGTTAATGCTTAATGCTCATAATACAATATGAAACAAACTCAATTTTTTTGTGAGAAAATTTTGGTAGGGATCATATTAAAGTCGGCAATGGTCAAACTAATTGTCACTTATATTGATGCTTAATACTCATAATAAAATTTGTCATAAGCTGGATATTTTTTGAGAAAATTTTAGGAGCGATCATAATGATGTCGGGAATGATCCAACCAACTGCCTTCTTGAATAGATTCAATATTTACACAAGAGACTCCACTTGCCACTTAAGGAAATTTTGATAATAATAACTAGTAATGTATCATTAGCTCCCACGAACACAAATCTAAAATTAGAGGAAAGACTCTTAAGCTCCAAAACTAGAAGCTCTCAATAGAGGGATTTGCAAGTAAAGTCTCCTAATTCTTGAAGTTAAGATATAAATTTTTGATACCATAAGAGTAATTCCTCATTGTAGAAAGTGTATTCACCATCTCATCATACTCATCAATGTCATCCCTATCAAATTTCATGATTACTGCAACCAATGTATCAACAACATATTTTTCCTTAACTGTCACCTCGGGCACATCATCATCACTAACTTCAATGACAAAAATGAAACTCATATCTCTTTGTTGCTTCAATGATGTACATATATTAAATACCACTTCAACATTGTTAAACCAAAATTTCAACATACCTTACTAAGTGCTCTTCTAGTAGCTAAGAATGGTCGCCTAAGGATAATAGAGACTTTAAAATAAATCTTGCAATCCAAGATGAAGATATCATCAGGAAAGATGAATGTTTCCACCTTCATGAATACACCATATAGAATGCGCATAAATTATTTAACTGTGTGATATTCCATCAATAGTTGCATTGTCATGAATTCTAGGGCTCCCAATACTAACTACTTATATAGAGCAAGTGGAATAATATTTTTTATTGAACTAATATCACAGAACACCTTTGAAAAATTAAATGCCTTAGTCATGCCAGAAATAGTGAAAGCTCTAGGATCCTTCTTCTTTTGCACTAGAGAACATAAGGCAGTTACACTTTATTGGTCCAAATTATCAACCAACTTAGAAGTCACAGTTCTCTCGTTGTGACAAGATCCTTCATAGATTTTACATATCCATGAATTTTCTTCAGTGCTCCACCAAAGGGATGTTCATGGATAGTTGTTTTAATATTAATATAAACTTGGGGAATTTACTATCTTCCACTTTCTTCATCAAGTCTTCTAAGAAGGGAGAAGGAGTCCTAGGAATGGGAGTTAATGTCGTTGAGATTTCCTTTTTGTTATACTTTGTATAAATAATCTTTTTTGCATCAACTAGAGAATTTTCAGCATTTTTTGGCCCTCATCAACTATAATATGCTCTTCATATTTTGCCAAATTTTTCTGATCTGAACTATCTTCCGCGACAGCATCATCTTCATCACAACAACGTGTTTGGGTTGCTCATTCACCTTTTTTATTCTTCTAGTGGTGATTACCATACAATGACCATCATTTCTCAAGTTTAATATAGTATCACTCCACAGTGCACCTTTTTCTCTAAGTCAATCATTAGAAATATATTTCTCTAACTATGTTATGGTAGTAAAATGAGAGGCAACCAGTTGTATCACATTATTTATAAATATATATAAATGAATATTCTTAATACCATCATTAGTGGATTCTACCCATCCATAGTAAATCCACTTGCATCCACTTGATTCTACCATTTGGTGGAAAATAGACATAACTTCAACCATTCTTGTACCCTTCTTTATTAAACTAATTGCCTTAATCTCTATCTTTATACCCAAATCACTCACAAGTTTTGTCTTTTTAGTCGTTTCAACCTTGATTCCCTTGACCTTTATGCCACGAGTATTGATTACACCCTTGAGAATTAATATAGAAACTGTTATCTCGATGTTGACAAAAATTTTATCCTCCTAAAAATTAGAATAACAATCATCTTACTTTGGTATTTTTCCTTCTAAACCAACTACATTCTCCTTCTCAAAACTAACCCTCATAAAATGATTTAAACATAGGTGTATTTATGTCTTCAGATGAGCCAAATCTTCATCACACTCATCTTCTCTATAAAGATTCTAAGTTGACATACACAAAAGTTTAGTACCAATAAAAACCTCAGAGTCCCAATGGTGCCTATCTCTATTTGTATGTGTAACTTGATACAACATTAATAGTAGTATTTGGATAAGTATGTGTCATCAAATAACTAGTATCTATAGTACCATGCACCACCTTAGTTGCATATTTTGAAGACCTATTTCATATTTCAAAAAGAATTTCATCAGATAGCATATGGTTACGGCATTGCTTCAGCTTCTTCTTGAACCTAAGTCAAGCCTCATGTAAAGCTTCCCAAAATTGTTGCTTGAAATTATTAACCTTACCAATCGACAAAAGCATTTAGGATAGTAGGTAAAATTTCACCAAAAAGGACTCATTTAGATCCACCTAGTTTGTGATAGATCCATCAAGTAATTCGATCAGCCCAAGAGTTGCTTCCCTAGAAAATGAGAAGAAAAATAACCAAAGTTTTATGGTATCTTGACTAACATGAAAGCTATCCAAATTCCTTCCTTGGTCTATTCATATTGGATATTCCTCACTGTCAAGGCGATACAAGTGCAAAATCTTATTGTCTAAATAAGGTTATCCTTTTCGATTGAATAATCAAAAGGGATATGAAGTTGTTGGAACCTTTTGGGGGTTGCACCACTCAATGAGGGACTCAGGTCCCTCAAAGTCAATCACAGGCAATCAAATAATAAAGTGTAGTAAAACTAATATTTGTGCATGAAATAACAACACATAATATTTGATGTGGAAACCTCCTTGCTCAAGGGAGGAAGAACCACAGTTTGCCCTAGCAAGAACCTTAAAAGTTCACTATAATAAACCTCTTGATTATAGACTCGAACATAAACCTAACTCAAGGTTCCTCTTACTTGTAATAACTCTACTACAAGCTCATCTTGACAACTCTACAATGGCACTCTTTGAACTAATTAACTCTAATCAATATAAAAATTACGCAACTCTACCTAAGCACTCTCTAATCAAAGATAAAATATCAATACTCTTACAACATGAGTAATTTGATTACATATTAGGACTCGCTCAAGATACTCTCAAATTCAGCACACACATATGGAAAAAGAGTTTGAGCAATATCAGACATGGAGTTTTCTCCTTTTTTCTCTTCAACACTCTTTTGTATTTGCAATATTATTTAATGAAGAAGCATCTTTTTCCTATAATAGATGAGTGATGATTAGGGCTAAAATGTCATTGGACTAAGTTTCCTAATTAGTACAAGCAGGACCTTCCAGTTTGTTACACAAATGAACAAAGTTGTACCAATGCGTGCAAGCTGTATTGTTGCCTTGAGCATCTAGGGACCTTATCTCTTGTAGTCATCTGATCATCATCAAAACTATATGTAGAAATGTTCCCCTTTTTTTATGATGAAAAACCAAACACAATACTTTGAGCATCAATGCACATTCATCACATTTAATTAGCATGATTACCACTACTGAAGATGAATGTTCCCACTATCATCATGCTTCCACCATCATGCTAGACAGGGACCTAGTCCCTTGTTTTCATTTGCTTTTGAAGGTTTAATTTCTTCCCCCTGTCATCATGCACTATTATTCATTTAGTCCATTTGCATACTTCCCCCGGTGATTATGCCTTCCTCCGTTCATCTAGTCAGTATGTCACTTACTTCCCCTATAAGCATGCCATTTAAATCTGCAACTCAATGCATCATAGGCATCTTTATCAGTTGCATTAAACCTATACTTGGTACCTATTCCCTACAATATGAACTCAGTATTTCCCCTTTTGGCATCATTGAAAAGTGAGTACGGTAAACTAAGAGTAAAATAAGCACAAATAGTAAACTTATGGCCTTTGGGGAAACACTAATATGAAGAATAACTTTGGAATTTAAAGGGAACAAATGTAACACACAAAGAAAAAATTCATAAACAAGTAGAGAAAAAGTATCATTGCAGCGCATAATTTAAATATTCTAGGAAAAAATCCACAAGAATCAAGAATGATTAACAAGTGAAGGACTAGGAAAAAGATTTTAAAGAAGTAGGGTCAAATTGTTATTGAGATGCCTTATTTCTGCATTCAGGCTAAGGACCTCATCAGTTAAGATTGACACCCTCTTGTTCAATTCATCATTCTTAGTTCTAAGCATTTCAAAGACGCATGGGCTTCTTTTGGAGAGATGTTGAATTGTCACCTAGAGCTTGCTAATTTCTTCATCCTTGGCAGGTAAATTGAACTTCAATTCCTCTATTTCCTTGTTGATATCTCTTTGAGAAATTCTACCTAATTTAATCTATTCAATTTTGACCATTGTCTTCATACCACACATTTATAGCGCAGTTCCTTGGGTTTTTTTTTTGCAGAAAATACCAAAAAGGTCAAATACTTTGTTCAACGATTACCCATAAGGCATGCCATGTTTTTCATTTTCCCAAAAACAACTTTGTCAATTTGTTCCATCATTAAATTAGGTGATCAATGAATTCAAAGCTACTAAGGCAGTCTATCACATACAAATCAGTGGCTGAGGCAATGTTTCTCTTTTGTGATCTAGGAAGAATCAAATTGTTCACAAAGTCAAAGATAAATTTAAACTCACTCTTGAAAGATTTCCTATAAATTATAGCCACTGATTTCCCTTTGACCTTTGATGATTTTGCTAAGAATTCTATTGAAGGAATCTGTTTTGATAAAGTTCTCATCCATATATAGGAACTTGAAAAATTCTTTCCAGTGTTTCTTCGTTTAGCTTTATTTTGTTTTGTTGGACCTTTATAGTCAAATACAACCCATCTTCTGAGAAATCCAAAGTTAAATAGAATTCCCCTGACTAGTGGGAATAGGTCCTTCCATGATATGAATCCAACCTTAATATTTAACCAGCTCAACTAATTCTACCATACCAGGTTCTGTAACCATATTTGAATCAAAAATCCTTCCATTTAACACTTTTTGATTTTTGAAGAACCTATTTCTTACTCTCGTGGATGCAACCTTACTTTTCTACCTATTTTTTGTTCTTGTATAAGTGACCACAGATTCTTTTTCAACTACTTTCCTCTTCTAGGGACTAGGTCCCTTAAGTAGCAGTTGCCTCTGCATAAAACATCCAAACTATTTTCTAGAGACTCTTGGTGTTTTACTGACATTGTTATTCTTGTGATCAACTATACTCTTCCGGGGCTATTTGACTATAAGATGAGGTTTTCTGCAACTCAGGTTTCATCTATCATAAAACCATCAAAATAGTTTTGAGGATTTAGTTATGATTCTTCATCAACAGGTTGAGTAATGAAGGAGTTAGAATTTTAAAAAGTATGATAAGAAGGATGTTTTTTAGGAAAGTTTGGGAAGGGATTTTTAGTAAGTCTAAGATCAGAATCCTTTGAAGGACATGAAAATGGGAGAGATGCAGCCATCGGGAAGGTATTTTTCAAAGAAGGGCTATTTAGGATTAGGATTTTCCTTTTTTATAAGAGAAGGAGTGGGTGCAACATGATTTAAAGGAATAATGAGCACCAAGAAGGGTTTTCTATCATATTTTAGGTGACTCACCTTCCTTTTTAGAATAGGAAACCTTTTTCTAATAGAAGAATATGGAGGACGCGGCTTTTTCTTGATAGAACGGAAAAAATTTGCACATACAAGATACTAACCTGAGAGATGAGACCAGGTTCTATTTTAGTTTACTTGAATCTTCAACTTTTTGTTTGTCATATCTGGCTACCTACAAAGCTGTTTCCATGGGTGTATACCTACAAAGGTATGGTACTGAGTTAGACCAACATGTACCTAATTTACCGAGAATACCTGCCTCCTGAACATAGCCAATTTTGTGAAAGGACACTAATTCACATGATAGTAGGTCAAACTAATCTGATTAATCACAGTATCATCTTGTTAGATTCATTACACCACATCATACCATGACTTTTTATGGATATAAATCTGAGGATTAGGTCCCAGACATGGCATTCTTCAAATGTCTAGTTCTTTTTCTTTCATTGCCTTGAACTGTCCATGCTCTTTTGCATCTTTTTGAGCTCATTCTTGGGATAGGAATGCTGAAAAGGCCATGAGATTTCTAACTTAGGCTCTTATTTGTGCTCTTGCCTCCATATTTAACATTACAATGTCCAATAAGAAGAGAGGATATGTTCTTCTAATTTCTCCTTCTAAGAAGAGTTCCATTAGGACAAGGTGCTTGTGAATCTGACTAGAAAATTGTTTGGAGTTTTTCTACATGAGCTGATATTTGTGATTTGAGATTTTGGATCACCATTCATTATTTTATTCTGCATTATTAGGATCTTGACTATTCCTATCAACTGCATGTAATTTTTTTACCCTTTTTACCTAATCACATAAGACACCTTCACCCTGAAGTGTCTCGGGAAAGAGAATACAATCAGACTTTCCATTCATAGACTTGAGAAATTACATATCAAGAAGATTTTTCTAATTGTAAACCCTTTCTCCCTGCTACACTTACAATCATTTGTTAGACCTTTTTTTTACCCAAACATTATTTTTTTTATAAAATTCTAGGGTTAAGCATTACCCCAGGCTTTATCATTAATCACAAGTAAAACTATACATAGAGGGGGGCATAAACATGACCTCAAATTTGTAACAACAGTTGATTGTATCAAACTAATACAAAGGAAAGTATACAATTTGTATATTACTAGTAGGACATGATATGCCTTCTTTCCAGTTCTTTCCATGCTCTAAGGTGGTTCATGTAGCTTGTTCTATTTCCTTATCCTGAAACTTAGCATACCCATCTTATCTGGCTGAAAGTTCCCCGTGACTTCTGAGGAAAGCTAATAGATGTGGAAATACTATTGAGGATGTTTTTATTGGTAACTAACCTTTGATAATGCATCTACTACAAAGGTGGTTTCCCTTTAAACATGTCTGCAAATGTACAGTTGAAACTGTGATATGAGTTTTAGTAAAGACTCTACTAGAGGTTGTAGATACCGAATGATTGGTATTTACTTTCTTATCTATCTAACCAGGAATTCAGAATTCACCTCCATCATAACCTGTTGTATACCATTGCTTAAACAACAGGAGAGACCCTATATATTAGCCTTCTTCTTTGCTTGGTTGTTTGTACCTTGCCCCAAGGGTGTAGCATAAGCATAAATGAGATCACCATTATGATCTTGAATAACACCCCACCCCTGCTCCAATCCTTCAAGGATTAGTGAGTACTTCCATCAAAATTTAACTTAACCATTATAGCTGGTGGTTTATACCAATACAAAATTATGACTTTTGTCTTCTGTTTGAATTTACCAATATAAACTATCAGTTTGATGCATCCAGTAGGCCAAGGGATGTTCGAAAAAGCAATGCATAATAATTGAGAAATGTATTTGTAAATCAAGAATTTTACTCTAGCTAAGTGCGGTTGTTTTTCACCATACTTAACAGTACATCTGTTCTTCCATAAATTCCAGCAAATGATAGTTGGAAGAGCCTTATACACCAATTTATAAGTACTGTTAGAGGACTTAGATTTCCACCATTTCAACATTAGGGTTTTCATTCAAGCAAAGACATGATAATCCCTATAGATAATGAAAAATATTGTTAGATGTGGTTTGAAAAGGGTCCCTTAAAAGGATATAAGGAATGTTGTCCCAGCCAGAATTAGAACAACATCCATAGCTGGCAGGGAGTATACCAAATTGGTTGAGCCTTTTATTTGTAGGCCATTTCCTTCTTAGAGCTCTCCATAAAATAAAGAAATATTTGAATGGAATCAGCCTATGCCAGGTGTAAGTATTCATCATTGTTATTTCTCTATGTTCTCTTATCCACCCCTAAGTAGTGGAACAACTGAAATCATCACTTCCATTCAGTGTCCAAATTGGGGAGTCAGGAACCCCCTCTTGGAAGTTAAATAAAACTCTGAGGATAGTTTGTAGAAGCTGAGGGGGAAGTGTTGTAGTTAGTTTTTGCATATTCCACTCACCGTCCATTAGGAATGCCTCTACCTTCATATTATTTGACCTTACTTCATTAGATCTGTAGTTTTGTAGGGGCCCCAGACCAGACCAGTTATCCCACCAAAAATAACAAGTCCTTGATTTGATTCTCTATAATATATGTTTTAAAGCTTCCTTCTTATTCTTCATCATGTTTTTTCGTATCAGAGACCGACCAGCAGACACTTTCCTGTCTACAGAATTAACTATCTGGCAATATTTGGCAAGTAAAAAGTTGTCCCACATAGTGTTTCTGCTTCTAAATATCCGCCATTGTTTCAACTGCATAGCTTTACATGTTTCAGAAATATGCCTAATACCAATTCTACTTCAACACCTGGGAATCAAAGATCCCTCTAAGATGCCCAGTGATACTTCTTCTTGTTGTCTTTCTATCCACAAAAGAAGTCAGAAAACATACACAAGATTTGTTTTAGAATAGTCTTAAGAGGAATATATGCATAGAGAATGTGAATGGGGATTGATTGTAGAACATGTTTCACCAACACAACTCTACCACCATAACTAAACAGTCTGGAGTGCTAACTTGCTATTCTAGAAGCTACATTGCTAACAAACCAAGTATAATGGGGCTTTGCCTTCCAATATAAATTGGACAACCAAGGTATATAATGGGGCTTTGCTTCTATTCAAAGCCAGTTACATCTTTAAACCTTGATACTGTAGAGGGAAAGGCTTGGTTTTATAGTAGGAAATAACTCTTGTCCTTGTTGATCAGTTGGCCAGAAACTTCTTCATAAGATGCCAATGTCTTCATAATCAGTCTTAGAGCGTGTTTGCTACCAATAGTAAATATGATGATGTCATAAGTAAGCTCCTATGGTTTATTTGAGGCCCTTTCTAGTCCATGTGAAAGCCATAATATTAAGGGTGGGGATTTAAGTTGTTTAATGCTCTTGATAAAACTTCAGCCCTAAGGAAGAAGAGAGCAAGAAAGAAGGGGTCAAGTTGTTTTAATCCCCTTATAAAGTGAAAAAAGTCGTGTCTGGTACCATTCACAAGTACTGAGTACCAGTTATTTGACAGAGTTCTCCAAATCATATCAATAATAGTTTCACTAAATCCAAATCTTCTTAAAATAAGGCAATTATATGAATAGGACACCCGATCATAGGCCTTGTCCATGTCATGTTTTATAACTATATTTCTACCCATAACTTGTTTTTTAATGCCACTAATGATCTCCTAGGCAAGCATGATGTTTTCTGCAGTATTCCAACCTCTCACAAAGAATGATTGGTTTCTTAAAATAAGAGTGGGAGGGATAGGGGCTAGTCTAAGGTAGATGAGTTTTGAAATAACTTTGTTGGTGAAGTTGCTCAAGATAATAAGTCTATGTTCAGAGAGTTTATTGGGGTGAGTTACTTTAGAAAGGAGAACCAAGTAGGTGTGAGATAATTATTTAGGAATAGCATGTCTACATAAGTAAGTAATCACCACTTGAAGAAGATCTTTACTAATGATATGCCAGCAAGACTAAAAGAACTTCCCATTCATGCTATTAGGGCTAGCTGCTGAATGAGCATTCATTGAAAAAATTATAACCTCCAATTCATCAAAACTAGGAATTGCCTGAAGGGTCTCATTTTGATCATCGGAGAGCACTTTAGGAATATTATCTAACATTTCTTCTGCTGCAAGTTCTAATTTGCTAATAAATATATCCTGGAAATATTTACATATAGTTGCAGCAATTTCAACATCCCCTTGAATCCAATCCCCTTCCATATTTTTTTAATTTATAAATGAACATTCTTCTTCTTCTTCCTCTGATAAAGACATGAAAATAACTGGAATTTTCATCTCCATATTTAAACCAGTCTAGTTGGGAATTCCTGATATATTCCTGATATAAATGAACATCCTTCTTCTTCTTCCTCTGATATATTCAGCTTGTAGTATGTGGAATTCCTGTTTGTTCACATCTATGCTATTTAAGATCAAATTTTCCTTAGCTTCATTGACCTTCTCTTTATAAGATTTCACATTATCATAAATGTCTTCAAATTCTTCTTTAGACCAGTGTCTTAGGGTAGAAGTTAGTCTTTTTAGCTTCTATTGAAATCTCCACATGGGTTATCCAGCACAAGGCTTCTTCCAGCATATCTCCACAGTGTGAAGAGATATGGGATTCTCCACCCAACAATATAGGAATTTGAAATACTTAATGTGTGATTCTATTCTTTCCTACATCTCCAGAAGCAATAAACAATGATCAAAGCCTACAGTAGACAAATAAGTAATGTTGGACATTGGCACTTTTTCCAACCATGCATCTGACACCATTGCTCTATCCAGTATTTTCCATATTCTAAAGTGAATGCCTCTTAGATTAGACCAAGTAAATTTGGGACCATAGAAACCCAGGTCAGTTAAGCCACAAGCTTTAATCACCCCCAAGAATTCAAAACTCTTCCTTATATCATAAGGGATACCTCCTAATTTTTCATCTACTTCAGTAATCACATTGAAGTCACTAATTGTGCATCAAGGTAAAGTAGTTCCAGGCAGTTGTACCAGTTTATTCCACAAGGGTCTTCTAAGAGTATCTTTGCACTTTGTATAAATAAAATTCATTAGATATGATTGAACAAGAACACTATGAGTAATTGAGCAGGTAATATGTTGATCATCATTAGCAATGGTGTCACATAAGATATACGGGGTCCAAAAGATCTAAATTTTTCCATTAGGATTGCAGATAGCATGCTCTATCTTGAGTTTTCATTTAGATTTTTCTAAATGAGTATTATTGGAGAAGGGTTCTAGAATTGCAACCAAAGAGATTTAATGAATGTTTATGAGCAGTTGAAGTCTTTCTAGTACACCTTGGGTAAATATACCCCTTCCATTCCAAGTAAGATGTTAAATTATTTAGCTATTTCGTGAGAATGAGATCTAGTAAAAGGTTTGGTTGTGTGATCAGTCTTGCTGATTAAATTTTGTTTGGTCTCCTTCTTGGAATTGAGTAAAGGCCCCCTGGGAGAAAGCCCCTGCTGGCTAGAAATTTGGTTTACTTCCATCAAAAATTCATCTTGATATCCTAGATCAAATACATCAGTTTGATTTTCATCAATAGTCCCTATTTGTTCTATTTTACTATCATCTTCAGAGTGTATCACCTTATATTCATATTTTATCTCCTTAGAAGAGTCCTAAGGACAAGACTCCATGACAGTAGGTTGATCCTTATTTTCAATAATCTGCAATTGTTCAAGATTCACTTCCACTTGAGAACAAGGCTCAAAGTTAGAGGAAACACCTTGTACCATTTCAGGGGTGGTCACACATTTCTGCACCTCCTTATTTTCAATACCTGTAACTATTCAAGAACCACATCCACTTGAGAACAAGAGTCAAAGTTAGAGGAAATGCCTTGTACCATTTTAGGGTTTATAACACTATTCTGCACCTCCTAAGCCAGATTCTCAGTATCTTTTAATCTGCTCAGCTAGTTCTCCTTAGAAGGATCACTTAACAAAGTTTTATTACTTCCTTCAGCTACCTCTGGATTATCTAGCTTGGCACTGTCAAACTCATATGGTTGCTGTGGATTTATCTTGATAATCTCATCAACATTGATTGGATAAGAATAATTATTCCCTATATGGTCTTGCTGAAGAGTTGTAAATGCATTAGATGTAGTTGTAGAAGCAGTATCTTGTTCATCCCCTAAATTTTTATTTGGAGATAGTGGGTTGAATATCATCTTTTGATTATCCCTTCTACCTCTTCTTTTTAGATTCTGCCACTCATTAATGGAAGCCTTGCCTCTATCTGTATTATGTTATTGTAGTGTATTAGGTGAGATCAACATCCTTTGATTCATCTGAGGGTAACCTTCCTGCCTACACTCCTCCTAAAAGCACTCATTTAAATCTTTCTTTTTTAGCAGCCTTATTTTTTATTTAATAACATATGATCTTGCATCATGTCCCTGGTGTTTGCAATAATAGCAGTACTCTAGAACATCTTCATACTGAATGGTTTTCCATCAAACTTTACCATGCTCATCATCATCATAACCCATCCAAACATGTTGGGGTCTTAGCTTGGTTAGGTCAATTTGCAGCTTGACCTTAGCTACACTTCCCCTGGTACTTTTATAAGTTTCCAAGTCTAGAAACAATACCTTCTCTATAGGAGATAATCGAGGTGTCACTACCTCCAAGCAATAACAGTGTAAGATAACCTATATAAGAACCAATAGAGTCTCATCTTTGGGGTTAAAAGTGGATGTCCACAGTTGAAATCTCATCATCTTCCTTTGGATATATATTATCCCTTTTGACTAAATAATTGAATAATCATATTCATTATCTAGATCAATGTACAGATGTCTAAAATTAAAGTGAGTAATTTTGACCTGCCTATTTAGCTTCATTTGTAGAATGAACTGTCGCCTAATCACTTCCATCTTAGGCATCCTATTTTAAAACTTTCCAATTAGGGTAAACCTACACCTCTGTGCTAATTTCACTTTATAATCTTTAAACCTAAACACAACTGCTGGGAGTCCTTGTTGGGTTGTTATTTTAGGGATTCAATATGAATATCTGCCTTCATAACCTCTTGGGCTCTCAATTTTGTAGCAAATAAGTATGTAATCCTAAGTGTGGAGGGTTTAGTGCCTTTATCTTGTTTGGGCCATAAAAGAGTAGAACCTAGGGACCCTATATTTATCGGAACTCGAGGCATTAACCCCTGTATAGACTTCATAAAGTCAGTATTGGGGCCATTCTTGAGTGTTACTAGAGGGTCAACCAAGGAAGGTCTTATACTAGATTTATTTGTAGATGGGATAGGGATCTTATCACCATCAGTGGTTGATGTTATTGTATACATTGTCACTATCGTTGAGCCACACAGAATGGATTGTGGTTAAACCATAGCCTTTTTCAACTTCTCTACTGATAATAAATTCGTCTTAGCTTGTTTCGGAATTCGATGCCGATGAGTATTATATTGTTCACTGTTTTACCTACCCTAGCTTGCATTGCACTTCTGATTGAGCTTGGTAGATAATCTCATAAGCCCAACATAATTGGTCTTCAAAATTTTGAGTCAGGCTTCCATCAGATTGGTGCACTTGCTGAGAGATGTGTGGCATATATATGGGTGGAGTTTTCTGTGGGTATTAGATGCATGCATGTTACCCTTGAGAAGAGATGTTCGGCGGTCGGAGAAGCTCCGCCGACGGCTGTGATGCCATAGTAGTCACCAGCTATAATTAGTGAGAAATAACTGAATTGTAACTGCGTAGAGAGATAATTTTTTTGAGTATGGGTGATTGATATTCTCACTTTTCCACTGAAGTAGATATTTTCCCTATTTGTTAAACTTGGGAACCCAATAGAGTTTGAGTTCCCAAACGGGGGACTGAGGTGTGATCAAATCCTTCTTGGTCTATCTAGGTAGAGAGTTCTTCTTCATACTTTTCAAGGAAATAAAATTCTTTGGATAGGAATTCTCTTGATGGATGTATCTATTATTGAACATTCTTGCTCTATTCTACTTTGATAGTATTCCTTTAGGTGTCCATCACTTTCATAGTGAATGCACAAAGATTTATGGGCTTTGTTTTTTACATCTTAAACAAACTTGCCTCGTGACCCAAATGATTGAATTTTGTAATGATACCAAAGTCCCTTATTATTATTGACTTCTTAACCAGTTAGGTTAAAAAGGATTTGTGAGCATGAAGTCCACTGAAGAGATTTTTTGAGTTCATCCCTCAGAAGGATCAAGTCCCATTCTAAGTCCTTATTATTCTAAAGTGTATTCATGAGAAGCCTTTAAGAATCCTCAAGTTTTTCTTCAAGCTCAACCTGAAACTCTAATGCTTTTTTCTTCCCTTTAGTCTCAAAGTCATCTACTTTCTCTAGATGACTTATCAAACTCAAATTTTAAAATTTTATCTTAGAATTTAGAGAAAGGGTAAATCTTGAATAAAAAAGATAGTTATGGTTGTGTAACCTTTGAGTAGAGAGTGGTATGATCTTTTATGGTTATTGGATAAAGTTATAGCATGATTTATATATTTATAGTATTTAGAAGATGATGTGATTAATTATGATGATTAGAACTTAGTTGAAAGTGGAAAACAACTCGTGATGCATACTTATTATAGTAGAAAAAAATGAATCATAGGTTGTGACTAAAATGTAGTAGATTGGTTAGTAATTTATAATTTAGCATTCAATTGGGAAATCTGAGAAGTAGAACTCACTGATGGTTATAAAATGTCAAAGGTAGTTGGGATATATACCTGAGTAAATAGATATGATGTAGGAACGTAGAATATGCTAACAGATCCCAATGGGTTATAGTATAAGATAAGGGTCGACTATTCTTATTATATGACTTTACCACCCTTGATTCTCTTTTCTCTAGTGGTTGTAAAATTGTACATTGTGTAAGAAGGTGTGTAATAAATATTAAGGTGTAGCGCTAACTTTGTGAAGGAAAATGTTCTTGTATGTCGTAGTTAAAAGAAATAAAGAATTTTGGTTGAGTTCTCTATTCGGTGGACTAGTATATTATGTGGGATGTTTCATCGATTGTACATGATTAGTTCTAGATACTAGGTTTGGGCTTTAGATATGGATTGTGAAGGTAAGAATGTTATCTTGAGGGTAGTGGTACGATAATTATGAGAGTAAGTTAGAAGGTTTGATTTAATGTGTGCCATAGCCTAAGTTAAAAATTTATCTAAAACTTACGTTGTAAAGATGGGGATATATATAGATGAGGATTAGTGTTAAATTGATGAATTGCAGTTGAGTTACTGGGTGGAAAAAAAAGTTGGGTTTATAAGAATAAGTTGAACCCTAGGTAGCTTGTTGTCGGATGAGGTCCAAAGCTTACATGTACCATGTGTGCCTAGTTCATGTTCTTTAATTTCTTAATATATAAAAGGCTAGAGAGCTTCTATATGATGTTATTTAGACCTGAATTGAGGGAAATATAATAGATGATGTAAGCTCTTGGTCTAGTTTTATAAATTACCTTAAGTTGTAAGGATATGCAATTAGAGCTGTAATGCTAGCATACTAAGTAGTAAAGAATTGAGTGTTATGTGTTAAGAAGGGTAAATGTGTATGTTTATAAGAGTGTGAGTTATAGGATGATGCCTATGGAACCTTGCAAAAGTTAAGATTAGTATCCCTGAAGGGTATTGTCTTTATATTATAGCTATCCGGGAAGTTTGGCATTCACGTGTATGGTGATAAACCCATTGTGCTGAGTGTTGTGCTTGTAGATTTAATGAGAGGATATGTACTCAGGGTTGGATAGTGACCTTTGAGAAAAATGGGAGATTATGAACTAAGGCCGATCATGAATTTTCTCATGGTGGTGAATTTTAGGGATGGGTCATGGTAACTATGCTCTTGCTCCAGTAAAATTCCTCCAATTGTGGTGTAGAAGGACATTTTACCAACACCCTACGTATTCAAATGGTGTCTATGCCTAAGTTTCTAGATCTCTATACAATCTTGATCAATGTTTTGGCCTTCTAATTATGATCTAAGTGTTTTGATGTGTGAGTCTCTTCGTGCTAATCGGATCATATCTTACATCTCTAAGCAATCAAATCTTCCAAGTATTTAAGCTCTATGTTATGATGTTCATAATCCATAAATCCATGTATCATATCATGCTTAGTCCAAAGGAACTATACTTTCTATATGTTACTGACTCATTTTATGTCGGGTCTAGGCCAAATAGATAAGGTTTATGCAAAGTTGGCAATTTTAAGCTCTTTATAATAAGGAGCAATAGCTTCAAGTATCAATCCTTGTCTCAATAGTTAACTTTATGAATTTCGGCATTATGTTATATAACGCATGATATATGCACTCATGTTTCTCACCGTGCCCAGTCCTAAGAATTCATATAATGTTATGCTTATGCCCGAACGACTCTCTTTTTATGATCTATACATCAAATGTATGAAGTACTCCATGTCTATTGTATCGTATCTTACATCTCAAGCCCCACCTTGAGACAGTAATATATGTTCAAATTGAATATTGTTACTCCTATTGGTGATGTTTGCGCTCTAGTCCCTCAATGACCCTCCTTATGTTAGTATGATAGTTGTTATGGGATCATAGTAATGTCATATATAAGGGAGTATATGTTTTCTATTGTGTTAAATTTTTAGTGTGACTACTCAAGACAAGGTTCTAGGTGAGGAAAGAAGAAAGATGTGAACTTTCGTTATGTGAAGTAGTTAGAAAGGGGATATATGGCGAAAATCCCTGTGAGAGTGAATGAAGTTGTTGATTTTAGAGGGGAGATCCATAAAGTAAGTGTAGTAGAGAAAAAATTGAGTATTATGGTTGGTGAAAACACAAACCAATGTGCTATATGGTTATTACTCCTAGACGTAAGACCTGAGATTTTTTTATTATAGTGATAAAGTGAAGTAATATTCTTAAAGGGATGTAAATTATAGGGTCCCATAGCTTAGCTAGCACTTTTTAACTCTAGATTAGGCTTCAACATGGGAATACTATACAATAGGACTCATACTTTTGTAGATAGGTGTGTTAAGGGGAAATTGTAAGATTAAAATGGTTAATTGTGGTATTCATAGTTGAACTCATAGTTTAGACGTATTGCAATACTTAAGGGAAATTAATATAACACCCTTAATTTGAGGCATTTTATTTTTTTCCCTCCCAAGGTTGAAAATCAATTTCTTACTCAAATTATGTTCGGAGATGTTAAAAAGGATAACCCAGAAGAGTTTCGGAATTTTCGAAGGGGGTTCGGGGTAGTTTTGGGTCACATTGGCAGTAAGTCTCCACGATAGCCCATGACAGAGAGGTTGTACCTACGTGATAAGGTTCGTAGCATGGACCTAGGTAAAATTTCAATTATTTTGATTTTCGCATATGGGGTGAGGAGCTTTGAGTCTTTTACCCCTTGTACGACCGTGGTCTCATTGTCTTATATTTCGTGCTTACATAATTTACCTGTTGATGCCATTAAACCCAATTTTTTATTCTTATATGTGTTTTGTTAAGGAGAATTTCTTAATGAAAAGTTACATACTTCTAAATCTTAAAAAGATTCCTATCCATCATTCAAGGACGAATGATTCCAAGGGGAAGATAATGTAACACCCCGCATTTTTGGGCTAGAATTGCAGCCATTGTTTCTACGTGCATAAACTTGAACTCAATTAATTCTATATAAAAATAGGTCTCATGATCATTATCCTAGTTTGGAAAGTGCTTTTGATGGTAAGAATGTTCATATTAAACACTTAGAGTGAAGTGGAGTTTAGAACTTTTGTTATCGACTAAATTTTGGAATTTGATTCTACAAGGGTCAACTTTGAACATGTATAACTTCTGGAATATGTGGAATTTTTGAGTTAAGACCTACCAAATTTAAAAAAATGTGTACTCTTTCCAATGCATCAAATTTTTCCTTAATCCGATACCCAAGCAAAAAGTTATGGGCATTTTTATGAGGAACCAGTGAGGGTCCGCAATGGCAGCGCTGCACTGAGCTTATCACAGAGATTTCCCACCTTGATGTGCTGATGATTTAAATTCAGTCAATTTATGATTTTATTAACATGGAAGGAGGGGTATTGAATTCTTTTAACTTAAAAACAACCACTAAACACTATATTAACCTACTTTTATAAGTTTTCACGACACAACATTGATTATTTCACTCTCAAAAATCCTCTCTCTCAAATCCCCCTTTTCAAACCAAGGCTAGGGTTCAAGAAGGTGGTTATCTAGGGTCCAAAGGGTTGAATTTCCTTACTTCTTCATAGTTATCAAGGTATGTGGGATTATCCTAAATCTCATGGGCGTGAGTTTATAATTTTAATAAGTTTTAAGGATATATAATTATGCATATGAAAAATGGTTTTGGAAACCGTTTGAAGAGCATGCATCATGAACTCACGTTTGAAGAAATTATGAAATTAATAGAGGGTTTCAATGCATTTGAATTGTGGTCATGTGTACATATGTTATGAGTGTCGAAAAGTGATTAAGAACATGATTTACAAAAAACCCCTCGCATGATGAAATTTATTATCGTAACGTGTTATGAATTGTGAAATGGGTTTGAGAGCATGAATTAAATGTCCCCTTTTTTGTCATAAGATTTACATATAACTAATCTTGGAAGCCGCTTTATGAGTGATTATATTTCTTAGGTTTTAAATGCCTCTTTAACTACTAGGCAGGGTTGTTTTGAATGTTTTAAAAGAGGTACTTCTCATACTAAAGCCCATGTATTAAAGACTAGAAAAGAGTATTCTACATAAGTTTTCATATGCTTTTGAAATTAGAACTCTCATGTGATGTTTAAATATTTTAGGTGGTCATTGACATATTTTTGAATGAAAAAGGGCGATGGACATAATACGATATGATATAACTTACATGTCTGGGTCTGCAGATACCCTATTATGAAATTCCCTTAAAAAATAAGAGACAAACTATTTTTATAATCATGAACATTGTTTTTATGAGGTTAAAAATATGCACTTAGATAGCTAGACAGTTACCCAAAGAATTCATGAGTTTAGATGACACATTACTCAAAATCGTGTTTAGACGATACGGATTTATGATGTCCTAAAGTATGGAACTTATGCTTGTTATTTTCTTTTAGCATACCAGATAGTAGATTCTCCTACCCTTGTGGCTAACTTAGGTTAGGGGCTTGGCTGACGAGTTAATGGCGGACCCATATAGTTCGTGGTTACTAAGTTGTAGGGTGTACGATCTAGCTCAAAAGTAACACCAAGAGTTGAGGCAATTTTTTACAAAAATGGTTGAAATTCTTCATATTATGCCCAAGTGTTTTCATTTACTTTGTACGAAAATGTTTTATTAAATGCTCTCACTTATGTTACACAAAACATATTTAATACTTTTGGATTGTTCTACATACCAATACTTTTTTTAGTATTGACCCCCCCCCCCCCAACTATAAATTCTTAGACTCGGTCCTGGAGTCCAACTCAGCAGTAGATTTTTCCCAAACTTTCGAAGTTAGTAAGCCTCCCTTACACCTGAAGGCATTCTAGAAATATGTAGTCCTAGTCAGTTTTAAGGTCTAGCTGGGGGCCTAGTCCCAATTTAGGCAAACTAGTGTTTTCAGTTCAGTAGAGGCTTCATAGACTGGTGTGGAATAGATTTGGGTCTTTTAATGGATTGATGTCTTGAATTATTAAATTTGATTATAGGATTGTCATGCTTCATTTATCTCCAGCACTTTATTTCTTATTAGTTATGCTTATGATAGTATGCTAAGGAGGCCTCCCAGGCTTTCGTGGTTTCGGATGCCCGTCAAGCTAGGGCCTCGGCTCAGGTCATGACAATTTTGGTTTCAAATCATAGTTCATGGTCCCAGGAAGTCTACAAATTAATGTCTAGTAGAGTCTTCCATATAGGTGTGTTGTGTAACACACTTATAATCAGGGGGCTATTGAGGATTTAGGAGTTGTTTCTCATTCTTTCATACTCTAGATCGTGTGACAGTGTTGTCCATGCAAAAGTTATCCAAATTCCTTCCTTGATCTAGTCTTATAGGTCATTTCTCACTATCAAGGCGATACAAGTGTTAAAGCTTAGAGTCTAAATAAGGTGATCCTTTCTGGTAGAGTCATCAAAAGTGATGTGAAGTTGTTTGAAAATTTGGGGGTTGCACCACACAATGAGGGACCCAGGTCGCTCAAAGTCAATCATAGGTAATCAAACAATAAAGTGCTGGAAAACTAAATGTTGTGCAAGAAATAACAACACACAATATTTAACATGGAAACCTCCTTTCTCAAAGGAAGAAAAACTATGCTTACCCTAACAAGCACCCTAAAATTTCACTATAATCAACCTTTTGATTATATATAGACTCGAACATTAACCTAACACTAGGTTCCTCTAGCTTGTAATAAATCAACTACAAGCTCATCTTGACAACTCAGTCCAAGCACTCCGTAGAGTGATTAACTCTAATCAGTATCAAAGTTAGGCAACTTTACCAAAGTACTCTCTATGCAAGGATAAAATATCATTTTTCTTATATCATGAGTAATTCTATTATTAATCAGGACTCACTCAAGAGACTCTCTAATTCAGTACACACATATGGAAAAAAGGCTTGAGTAGTATCAGATATGGAGTTTTGCCTTTTTCTCTCTTCAGCACTCTTTTTGTGTTTGCAAAAATTATTTGATAGAGAAGCATCTTTTTCCTTTAATAGATAAGTGATTATTAGGGTTGAAATGTCATTGGACCAGGTGTCCTAATTAGTAAACGAATCACCTTCCAGTTCGTTACACAAACAGACATAGTTGCGCAAATGCGTGCCAGCTATACTGTTGCCTTGAGCATCTAGGGACCTGGTCCTTTGTAGTCATCTAATCATCATCAAAACAACATGTAGCAATTTTCCCCCTTTTTGATGATAAAAAACCAACCCCAACGCTTTGAGAATTAATCAGTGTGATTACCATTACTGAAGATGAATGTTCAAATACTTTGTTCAATCAAAATCCATAAGGCATGCCATGTTTTCCATTTTTCCCAAGAACAACTTAGTAAATGTGTTCTATCATTAAAGAAGGTAGATTAATGAATTCAAATCTATGAAGTCATTCCATCACATACAAATCAGTAGATGGGGCAATGTTTCTCCTTTGTGATCTAGGCAGAATGACCTTGTTCACAAAGTCAATGATCAATTGAAACTCACTCTTAAAGGATTTCCTATTCACTGCATCCACTGATTTCTTTTTTACCTTAAATGCATTTTCTAAGAATTCTATTGAAGAAAGTTTCTTTGAGACATTTCTTAGAGCATATATAGGAATTTACAAAATTCTTCCCAGTGTGTTTCTTCATTCAACTTTATTTACTTTTGTTGGACCTACGTAGTTAAATTCAACCCATCTTCTGAGAAATCCAAAGTGAAATAGAATTCCCCAGAATATCTCACAAAAAAAGTGGGAATAGGTCCTTCCATGAGATGCGTCCAACCTTGATGTGTAACCAGCTCAACTGATTCCACCATACTAGGTTCTGTTACCTTATTTGAATAAAAAATCCTTCCATTTAAAACTTTTTGATTTTTCAAGAACCTGTTTCTAACTTCCTTGGATACAACCTTACTTTTCTCCCTATTCTTTCTTCTTGTATAAGTGACCACATATTCTTTTTTAGATATTTTCTGCTTCTTGGGACCAGGTCCCTCAAGTAGCAGTTGTTTCTCTATAAAACATCCAAACCATTTTCTAAGAATTCGTAGTGTTTTACTAACATTGTTTTTCTTGTGATGAACTATACTCTTTCCTGAGCTATTTGAAAATAAAATAAGGTTTTTCACAACCCACGTTTCATCCATTGCAACACCATCAAAATAGTTTTGAGGATCCAGGTATGATTCTTCATCAACAGGTTGAGTGATAAAGGAGATAGACTTTTGAAAAGTCGGAGAAGAAGGATGATTTTTAATAATGCTTAGCTCAGAATCTTTTGAAGAACATGAAAATGGGAGAGTTGCAGCCATCAGAAAGGTATTTTACCTAGAAGGGCTTTTTGGAATTAGGATTTTCCTTTTTGATAAAAGAAGTAGTGGGTGCAACATGATTTAAAGAACTAATAAGCACCAGGAAGAGTTTTTTGTGGGAACAAGATATGATTTTAGAATTTAGGTGACTCACCTTTTTTTAAGAATAGGACAACTTTTTCTAATAGAAGGATAGGTAGGACACGGCTTTTTCTTGATAGAATAGACAAAAGTTTTACATACAAGATACTAACCTGGTCCCATCTCTAGTTTAAGTGAATCTTAAACTTTGTGTTTGTCAAATCTGCCCACCTAGAAATTTTTTCCTGTATACATGCAAAGGTATGGTGTATAGTTAGACCAACGTGTACCGAATTTACCAAGGACACCTGTCTCCTGAACATAGCCAATTTTGTGAAGAGATATTGATTCACACGATAGTAGGTTAGGCTAATCTAACTAATCCTAGTAACATCTTTGTAGATTATTACACCACACCATACCACGATTTTTTTTAGAAACAGATCTGAAGAAAAGGTCCCAAATATGGCATTCTTCAAAAGTCCAGAGTTCCTTCACATCTTTGTGAGCTTATTCTTAGGATAGGAATGGTGAAAAGGCCATGAAATTTCTGACTTAGCCTCTTTCTTGCGCTCTTGCCGCCAGATATAACATTAGAATGTCTAATAGAAAGAGTGGATATGTTCTTCTAATTTGTCCTTCTGAGAAGATTTCCACTGAGACTAGGTCCATGTAAATTCTAACTAGGCACTTCTTTAGAGTTTTTCTACTTTACATGATGTATGTGATTGATATTTTGGATCATCATTCATCACTTTATCCACATTATTATGCTCTACACTGTTCCTATCAACTATATGCTTATTTTTTCCCTTTTTACCTAATCATATAAGACATTTTAAACTTGAAGTGTCTCAAAAAAGAGAATACAATCAAACCTTTCATTCACAGCCTTGAGCAATTACATATCAAGAAGATTATTCTGATTGTAAACCTTTTACCCTCCTGCCATTACAATTATTTATTGGACTTGGGAACCCATTTGAGTTTGAGTCTCCAGTTAGAGGATAGAGGTTTGATCAAATCCTTCTTGGGCCATTTATGTAGAGAGTTTTTCTTCATGCTTTTCAAGGACATGAAATTCTTTGGATAGGAATTCTCTTGTTGGATATATCTATTATTGAACATTGTTGCTCTATTCCAACTTTGACAGTGTTCCTTCAAGTGTCCATGTCTTCCATAGTAAGTGCACAAGGATTTATAGGATTTGTTTATGACATCTTGAACAACCTTGCCTTGTGACCAAGATGAATGAGTTTTTTACTGATACCCAAGGCCCTTACTATTATTGACTCCTTGACCAGTTAGGTTAGAAAGGATTTGGCAGCGTGAATTCCAGTGAAGAGATTTTTTGAGTTATTACCTTAGACGGACTACGTCCCTTTCTAACTCCTCATTTTTTTGAAGTCCAGTCATGAGAATCCTTTGAGAATCTTTAAATTTTTCTTCAAGATCAACCTGATACTCTGAGGCTTTTTTCTTCCCTTTACTCTCAGAAGTATCTACTTTCTCTAGATGACTTACAAAACTCATATTTTCAAATTTCAACTTAGAAACCTGTTCTTTAGTTTTAGATATTTGGAGAGTTAAAGTTATCATCAGCTCAATCTCCTAATCTTTAAGTTTTTTCTAGAGAATTTTTTTTTTATTACAAGCATCATCTCTTTTCTCCAGTTGACTCACTAAATTAAGATTTTTAGATTTTAACTTAGTAACCTGCTCTTTAGTTTCCTATATTTGGAGAGTTAAAGAAATTAAATCAAGATCTTCACTTTCAACTTTTTCTTCTAAAAATTTTTCTAAGTCATTTCACATATAGAGTCAATAAGCACATTTGTAAGCCTTTTTATCTTTATAGGAGAATAGTTCTCCAAGATTTTTTTAAGCTCAGAAAGTGTTACCTTATTTTATTCTTCATCTTTAGTATTTGTGATAAAAGAAAACAAGAAATCAAATGTCACTTTCTCATCATCCACTCCAAGCATGGAAACATCTTCAGACTTCTTAGCTTTATCAGATTCACTAGAGGAGTCACCCCAACCAGCTAAAGCTTGTTTAACTGCAAAATCATCTATAACCTATCTTTTTTATTTTATTGGTACTTGGTCCCTATTCTTTACTTTGTCATCTCCAGTGTTGAGATAAACCTTATAAGCAGTGTATCTCATTTGTAATAGAAGTGAATATTGTTTGGGTTTCTTGTATTGTATCTTTTTCTTTCATACTGTGTCGTCATTATGTCAACTTTACAATCCTTCACATCTGTGGTCCCCTCATGAGAAGTATTCAAGCCATCCCATATTTCTTTAGAATTTTCACATGCATAAATCCTATTGTATTCATATGGACCTATACCGAACACTAATAGTTTCTTTGCCTTGCAGTTCTTCTCAATTTTATTCTTGTTTTCATCATTGAACTCCCTTCTACTTATGATACCATTCTTCTAACATCTTCTTCTTTGACTTCTCTTACAGGTACATAAGGACCATCAAGAACTATATCCATCACCTCACTATCCTCAGCCATAATAAAGTCAAACATCCATGTTTTCCACCACTCATATTACTTTTCATTAAATCTAGGTGGTCTAGTGGTAGATTGCCCTTCTTCCTGGTTTGGTAGAGCATCTATCATAACAAAAACACTCTAGGTATGAACCTTTTAGAGTGAACTAGCTCTGATACAATTATTGGAACCCTTGGGAGTTACACCACACAGTGAAGGACCATGTCCCTCAAAGTCATAATAAAGTGAAATAAACTAAAGGTTGTGCATGAAAAAACAACACACAATATTTAACGTGGAAACGTCCTTTATAAAGGGATGAAAAACTATGGCTTACCCTCACAAGTACCTCAAAAGTTCACTATAATCAACCTCTTGATTACAGATTCAGACTTGAAACTAACTCTAGGTTCCTCTTGCTTTTAATAACTCTACTACAAGCTCATCTTGGCAACTCTTCCAAGGAATTCTCTAGACCGATTAACTCTAATCAGTACCAAACTTAGGAAACTCTACCAAAGCACTCTCTAAGTAAAGAGAAAAGATCATTACTCTAATCGCATGAGTAACTTGATCACAAATTAGGAATGACTCAAGATACTCTCTAATTCAGCACACATATAAGGAAAAAGAGCTTGAGCAATATCAGATATGGAGTTTTTTGCCTTTTTCTCTCTTCAACATTCTTTTAGTATTTGCAAAAACTATTTGATGAAGAAGCATATTTTTCCTTTAATGGATAAGTGATGACTAGGGATGAAATATCATTGAACCAAGTGTCCTAACTAGAACAAGTAGTACCTGCCAGTTTGTTACACAAACAAACAAATTTATGCAGATGCGAGTCAGCTATACTGTTTCCTTGAGCATCCAGGGACCTGGTCCTTTGTAGTCATCTTCTCATCATCAAAACTAAATATAGTATAAATCACATAATCACTTGAGAGGAGTTTATTAGTACTTTAAAGTGTGTTTATTCACGTGTATACCCTAATTTATATCAATCATCTATTTAATCTTGAGTTAAGACGTGTATACAATCCCTTTACAAAAGATTTGGTACACAAGCCATTCTTAGTGCTAATGAGATGAAGAAGAATGTTGGGACAGTATTTTCATCTAAGTAGTAGTATATATTAAGGTGTTAAAAATCTATGAGTAGTAAGATGGTCCCGAAGTTAGTGGTATGAAGTCATAAGTTTAGAAATTAGAGTGAGAGTAAATCTTGAGTGAATAAGGTAGTTGTGCTTATGTAACCTTTGAGTAGAAAGTGTGTAATGCCCCGTATTCTCCTAGATTAGTTTATCTCTCCTCTCAGTAAATGAGAATTTCCTATGTATAACTTTTGTTCTAGGTGGAATTTTCTAGCTTAAGACCCATCATTGTGTAGGAAATTCAGCCATATTTCCAAGGATATAAATTTCACCCAAATACAATATCTACGGGAGAAGTTATGGCATATTTAGTAAAATAGTGTGCAAAACTTAGCATCACCGCATCATGGTGAAGTTCCAGGTCCCAATTGTCATATTCTAGTGAGGTACCGTGATAGCATCGCATCACACCACGGTGCCATTTCAGGATTTTCAATTTCCTGTGGTGCAACGCGATGGTGCCGCAATTCACGAAGAACCATTTTTGAAATTGTCCATTTTAAATAGTTTCAGTCGGACTTCCAGTGGCTCACCGCGTCGCGGCAAAAGCCAAAATTAGGATTTTCAGTGATGAAAATTTAAATCTTTTTAGGGGTAATTTGGTCTTTTCCATGGACTTAATTAGTCTAAACACATTAATTAACCCCTAATAACAAAATTAGATCATTTAATCTATTTTCTCCCAAAATCAAGAGAATTCTCTCAATTAGCAAAACCCTAGCCTTCAAGAATCAAGGTTAAATCTCAAGAACTCTACTAAGAATATTTAAGAAGTTAATTTCTCAGGTATGTTAGATGTTCATCCATTGGTCTTTACCACCCATGGAGCCCAAGAATCCTTTTTCAAAATACAAGATTGAGATTCCATGAATTACGTGTTTGAGTTGAATTGTGTTTATGTGTGTATTGTTATATGGTCTTCAATCCATGATTAATTATAAGTTTTATAAAAATAAGATAGCACGTGTGATGAATTATGTAATTCTCTTGTTAAATCCTTAAAATTTCAAGTTGAATGTTGTAGCCATGATATTTATATATATGTTTATTATTATGTGAAATAATCATGCTCCCCAAGTTTTTGTTAGGATTCCTATGTGAATTGAATAGTGTGATCAAGACATGTTATTATGTGTTCATCATTCATGTACAAGTTCATGCCTCTCAAGTGTTTGGTGAAATGTCCAAATAAATGCATTGTTAACAAGCAATTATCGTTATACTTTTAAGATCATTCCTTGCTTTACTATAAATGCTATTGATTCTTGGGGGTATTTAACACCCAAAATCTAGCTGTTTACCCAGAATTACAATAGCTACAGAATAGTCTCAGCAATTTCATGAAATGTAGTGCTCAGTCAGTTACCAAACTTAGTGAAACTCAGTCCAGTTTAGTTTAGTCTAATATTTATTATCGTTCAGTTGGCAGTAGGATTCAACACCGGGCAAATCCAAGGATGGGGGCTCACCTGTCAGTAGAGGGTGTGATCCTTAGTAGTAGTCCTTACATTCCAGAACTACATAGCCAGTTTAGGTTAAGATATCAACTTGCCAGTTGAGGTTTGATAAGGTGTTTACCTGTCAGTTGAGGGTAATACCATTCTCATTAGGGAACCTGCTAGTAGTGGGTGACCCTTAGACCTTTGGGATGATATTTCAGTGGATCCACATAGCCAGTGTCTGTACCCATGGCATGGTACTAACACCCTTCTAATTAGGGTTACAAATTGGACCACAATCGATTCAGAGAGGAGCATGTCCGTTAGATGATTACCTCCCATAGTTTTAGTTTTTGTCATCAGTATAGAACTCAGTTCAGTTCTATAGAGTTAGGACTATCAGTAACAGTTACCCTATTATCAGTAATTTAGTTATCAGTAATCTCAGATATTAGTTACTCAGTTATCAAATATCAGTACTCAATTTTAGTATAACTCTCAGATACAGTATATATGTATATGCACAACATTGCATACTCGGTGTTTATTGTAGTTTTAGTTATCCATGTACTCTCATATGGTTATATTCATACCATTCAGTCAATTACTGTTCATGCATATGAACCCCTATATTTTAGCCTCATCTTATTTAGCATACGAGTATATTTCCACATGCTGATCGCATACTCATTTCTTCCGCTATAATGTCTCATATCATAGGTTCGGACGCTCAAGCTCCTGACTGTGGATAGCCAAATTTAGTTAGCATCTGCAGATTCAGTAGTGAGTCCTCATCTATCAAGGATATCCTTTTATTTCAGAATTTTAGTAGATTCAGTATTTTGTCAACCGGGGTTAGTTTGGGGTTTATCCCATCAACTCCACATGCATACAGTTTAGTTAGAGGATTTTCAAACTAGACTAGTTCAGATAGTCTTCAGTTTTTAGATGTTATTATCAGTTACTATATTTATCAGTATTCAGAGTATGAACCTTATGGAATTTCATCTTAACTTTCAGATTAATTCAATATTATTATTCAGTGCTCACAGTAGGTACCAATCATGGGTTAGCTTGGGGTCCTTCAGGGTCGTAAGCACTCAGTAGCATCTGGGGTGTAGACTCAGGGCATTACAAACGTTGTATTAGAGCCTAAGGTTCAATAGATTCCTAGGGAGTCTGAAAGCCATGTTAAGTATAGTCTTGTGCATGGGTGTGTAGCACGCCACACTTATGAACAAGAGGTTGCGAGATGTCTTAGGAAAAGTTTCCCTTCTCTTAGTATTCATGCCGTGTGAGTGAGCATGAGCTCAAGTTAAACTCCCAATATAATTCATCTTTCCCTTACGTTTGCAAAATATTCCTCCCAGAAAGCTAATGAAAAAAGGAATGAAAATCAACCAGCACCTCAACCCATTTAGAAAGATCCCTAAATGAATATGTCTTCTATGCAAAATTTAGAATAGTGTTCACCACTCTAGCCTATTCTGTGGCAGCTCAAAATAAACACCCAGCAATTGTTCAGGCCAACCCAATTGCCAATACTACTGTAGCCAGGATTCAGGAATTCACCCAAATGTACCCTCTATTATTTTTGAGTTTTAAGTCTAAAGAGGATCCATAGGAGTTCCTCGATTAGGTGCAGAATGTCACAGATATTATGGGAGTTAATTCTAGTAAGAGTGTTGAGTTAGCTACTTATCAGCTACAAAATGTAGCTCATACGTGGTTTAAGTAGTGGAAGGTTGACATGGGAACAAATGTAGAGCTCGTAGAATGGAAAGAGTTTGTTACTGCTTTTCTAGATAGACCTTTTCCCTTAGAGTTAAGGGAAGGCAAGGATTTTGAGTTCATCAATCTTCGATAAGGCAAGATGATCTGAAAGAGTATTCCCTTAAGTTTACCTAGTTAGCCAGGTATGCCTCCCATGTAGTAGTAGACAATAGGTCCAGGATTAGTAAGTTCATATCTGAGGTATTACAGAGTATGGACAAGGAGTGCAGGACAGCAATGTTAATTAAGGAGATGGACATATCCAGGCTAATAGTTTATTCTCAGTAGATAGAAGAGGCTAACAATAAGGAGAGTGAGAGATAAAACAAGAGATCTAGATCTGGTAACTTTAATTTTACTCAGCCTAAGTCAAAAGGTTATAACTGTTTCCAGCTTTTCCCAAAGTCTTCAGTTCTAGCTCCATCCTCAGCCACTGCTTTGCACCTAAGTTCTGAAATAGAAATAAAGACAAGGCACCAGGCTCTAAGTCTCACGGTTAGTACAATCATTTTCAAGCATAGTTCGGTCACTCGAATCAGTAGGGTGCCACTTCCAGTGCCACTAGTAGGCAATGCCCAAATTGGCTTTATGCACTTTAGTCTAGACAAGATCAGGAAATTTCTACTGATGTGGTCACTAGTATGTTATAGATCTTTCATTTATATGTTTATGCCTTATTAGATCCAGGAGTTTCTCTATCTTTTGTAAATCCTTATGTAGCTTTCAATTTCGGAGTCATCCCAGAAATCCTAATAGAGCCTTTCTTAATCCCTACCCTAGTGGGTAAGTCTATCACAGACCGATGGGTATACTAGAATTTTCTGGTTATGGTATCTTAGAAAGTTACTTCAGCAGACCTTGTAGAACTGGAGATGGAAGATTTTGACATCATTCTCGACAGAGATTTGCTCCATTCATGTGATGCTTTAGTTGATTGCATAAATAGGATCATTCATTTTTAGTTTCCTAATGAACCAGACCTTAAATGGAGGGGTAGTTACACAGCTCTTAAGGGTTAGTTGATTTCATACCTTAGAGAAAGAAAAATGATATCCAAGGGGTGTGTCTATCATCTTGTCCAAGTCAAAGGCTCTAGTTCAAAGATTCCCTATATTGAGTCAGTTCTAATAGTAAATGAATTCTCAGATGTTTTCCCCAAAGATCTTCTTTGAGTTTCTCCCAAAAAGGAAATTGACATCAGAATAGACCTTCTACCAGATACACAACCTTTTTCTATTCCACCATGCAGGATGGATCCAGCTAAACTCAGATAATTAAAAGAGTAGTTAAAGGACCTTTTAGACAAGGGGTTCATTAGACCAAGCATTTCCCTATGGCGCACCAATCTTATTCGTGTATAAGATAAATGGTTCACTTAGGATGTGTATATACAATCATCAGTTGAACAAAGTCATAGTAAAAAATAATTACCCACTTCCTATAATCGATGACTTATTTGACCAACTTCAAGGAGCAGTTACTTTACTAAGATAGACATCAGATCCGGCTATCATCAGCTCAGAGTCAGAGAATGTGACATTCCAAAATTAGCATTTAAATCTCGGTATGGTCACTTTAAATCTCTAATCATGTCATTTAGTCTTACCAATGCCCCAGCAGGTTTTATGGACTTGATGAATCAAGTGCTCATGCAGTACTTGGACATGTTTATCATAGTTTTCATCAATAACATTTTTGTCTACTCCCGTACCAAAAATGAACATGCAACCCACCTCATAATAGTATTGCAAACCCTCAAAGCCCATTAGTTATTCGCCAAATTCAGCAAGTGAAAATTTTGGCTAAGATCAGTAGCTTTCCTTGGTCATATTATTTCTAATGATAGCATTAGAGGGAATTTTCAAAAGACCAAAGCGGTGAGAAATTAGCCTAGACCCATTTCTCCATCAGATATCAGAAGTTTCTTGGGTTTGTCTTGCTATTACCAATGATTTATTGAAGGATTTTTATCTATTGCTACCCCATATCTAGATTGACTCAGAAGAAAGTCAAATTCCAGTGGTCAGATTCTTATAAGAAGAGTCTCAGGAATTGAAGACTAGACTCATCTCAGCCTCAGTTTTAACTTTACCAAATGGTTCAGATAGGTTTGTTGTGTATTATGATGCTTCCAGAGTTGTGTTGGATTGTGCTTTAATGCAAAGAGGTAAAGTCATAGCCTACGCCTCCAAACCGCTTAAGCCTCATGAAATAAATTACCCTACCCACGATCTTAAGTTAGCAGTAGTAGTGTTTGCCTTAAATATTTAGAGGCATTATTTATATGGGATAAATTTTTATGTGTTCATAAACCATAAGAGTTTGCAGTATGTATTTTCTCAAAATGACTTGAACTTGTATCAGAGAAGGTGGTTAGAGTTGTTAAAAGATTATGATATACGTGTTTTGTACTATCCAGGCAAGTCCAATATAGTCGCAGATGCCCAAAGTAGATTGTCCATGGGTAGTTTTACTCATGTCAAGCATGATAAGAAGAAGTTAGTTCAGGAAGTTCATCAGTTTGCCAGATTAAGTGTCCGTGTAGTTGATTCAGCTGAGGGTGGTGTTTGGGTTTAGATTAGTTTGGAATCATCTTCGATTTCTACATTAAATTAAAAGCAAGATAGAGATCCTAGTCTAGTTAAGTTAAAAGAGTCAGTCAGAGATTAGAAGGTAGAGGTTTTCTCCCAAAGGGGAGATGGTGTGTTGCGTTGCCAGGGTAGACTTTGTATGCCATATGTTGATGAGTTGAGATAGCGAATTCTTGTAGAAATGGACGGTGCATGATACTTTATTCATCTAGAGGCCACTAAGATGTGTCATAATTTGTGGGAGATATATTGGTGGAGAGGGATGAAGAGAGATATTGTAGAGTTTGTAGCTAAGTGCTCAACATGTCATCAGGTTAAGATTGATCACTAGAAGCCTAGTGGGTCCATGCAGGAGTTCAATATTCCCACTTGGAATTGGGAGGAAGTAAACATGGACTTTTTGATGGGTTTCCCTCCTACTCGTCGTCAGGATAATTCTATTTGCGTTATTTTAGACAGGATGACCAAATTAGCCCATTTTGTTAATCCATACTTCTTATTCAGCTGAGGACTATTCCAAGCTCTATCTTAAAGAGTTGATTAGGTTGCTTGGTGTTCCATTAGCTATCATCTCAGATAGAGGTACTCAGTTTTCCAATTATTTTTGGAAAGCCTTCCAAAAGAGTCTTCGTACCCAAGTTCACTTCAGTGTAGCTTTTCACCCTTAGACAGATGGTCAAGCTGAAAGAACCATTCAGAATTTAGAAGATATGTTAAGAGCATGTGTTGTTGATTTTAAAGGTAGTTGGGATGACCACTTTTCTTTGATTGAGTTTTCATATAATAACAGCTATCATTCTAGTATTTAGATGGCCCCGTTTGAGGGACTTTATAGGAGGAGATGTAGATCTCCCATTGGTCGGTTTGAGGTATGTAAGACTATATTGGCAGGGCCTGACTTAGTATTTGATGCCTTAGATAAGGTTCAGTTGGTTAGGGAGAGGCTTAAGGTAGCTCAAAGCCAACAGAAATTGTATGCTGATGTGAGAAGAAAAGATCTTGAGTTTGAGATTAGTGATTTTGTATATATCTAAAGATCTATACCATGAAAGAAGTGAAGAGGCTCGTCAAGAAGGGGAAGCTCAGTCCCTAATATTTCGGTCCTTTCAAAATTCTCAGTCATTTTAGAAAGGTAGCTTATGAGCATGAGTTGCCTTCAGACTTAGCTAGAGTGCACCCAGTTTTCCACATCTCCTTGCTACATAAATACATTGGCAACCCATCAGTTGTTGTTCCCTTAGAAAGGGTAAGCATTTAGAATGATCTTTCTTTTGTAGAGGTCCCAGTCAAAATCCTTGATCATCAGATTCACAGACTGACGAACAAAGAAGTTCCCTTGGTCAAAGTTATTTGGCGGAACTAGGTCATTGAGAGAGCTACTTGGGAAGTAGAAGCAGATATGTGGACCAAGTTTCCTCACCTATTCTCCGTAAACTCAGACTCAGCTTGAGGTAATTGTCTTCCTTAGATTTACTCAGTTCCATGCTTAGTTACAGTTACAAACTTAGTGTCAGTTACCGTTGCATGTCATTCTCATGACAGTCATGCATTCATGAATCAGTTCGGTCTCATAATCATGTTCCATTTGTGTATGTTCAGTGGGTAAACTCAGTTCCTCAATATTTTCAGGTTAAATCAGTCTCATTCGAGGATGAATGTTCCCAAGGAAAAGATATTGTAATGCCCCATATTCTCCTAGCTTAGTTTAGCTCTAATTACTCGAGAATTTACTATACATACCTTTCGTTCTAGGTGGAATTTTCCATCTTAAGACCCTTCATTAAGTAGGAAATTCAGCTAGCTATCTAACGATATATATTTTGCCCAAATCCGATATCCGAGTAAGAAGTTATGGCACATTTAGTAAAATAGTATGTGAAATTTAGCATCACCGCGTCGCGGTGAAGTTGCAGGTCCCAATTGTCATTTTCTATTTAGGCACCACGATAGCACCGCATCGCGCCAAGGTACCATTTTGAAATTATCAATTTCCAATGGCGCAACGCGATGGCTCCATGTCGTTCCAAGACACATTTTCACAATTGTCCATTTTAAACAGTTTTAGCCGGACTTCTAGTGGCTCACCGCAATGCCACCTCATCGCGGTGAAAGCCAAAATTAAGATTTTTAGTGACAAAAATTTAAATCTTTTTAGGGGTAATTTGGTCTCTTTGCATGGCCTTAATCATTCTAAACACGTTAAATAACCCCTAAGAATCTAATTAGAGCATCATTTACTCAATTTTCCCCCAAAATCAAGAACGTTCTCTCAATTAGCAAAACCCAATCCTTCGAGAATCAAGGTCAAATATAAATAACTCTACCAAGAGTCTTTAAGAAGTTAATTTCTCAGGTATGTTAGATGTTCATCCATGGGTCCTTACCACCCATGGAGCCCAACAATCCTTTTTCAAAATACAAGATTAAGATTCCATGAATTACATGTTTGAGTTGAATTGTATTCATGTGTGTATTGTTATATAGTCTTCAATCCATGATTAATTACAAGTTTCATGAAAATAAGATAGCATGTGTGATGAATTATGTGATTCTCAGGTTAAATCCTTGAAATTTCAAGTTGAATATTATAACCATGATATTTATATGTATATTTATTATTATGTGCAATAATTATGCTCCCCAAGTGTTAGTTAGAATACCTATGTGAATTGAATAGTGCAATCATGACATGTTATCATTGTTCATCATTCATGTACAAGTTTATGCCTCTCAAGTGCTTGACAAAATGTCCAAATAAATGCATTGTTAACAAGAAATTATTGTTATGCTTTTAATATTATGCCATGCTTTACTATAAATGCTATTGAGTCATGTGGGCATTTAATACCCAAAATCAAGCTGTTTACCTAGAATTACTATAGGTAAAGAATAGTTTCGATAATATCATGAACTATAGTACTCAATTTGTTACAAAACTCAGTGAAAGTCAATCCAGTTTAGTTCAGTCTAATAGTTAGTGTCGTTTAGTTTGGAGTTGGATTTAGCACCAAGCGAACCTAAGGATGGAGGCTAACCTATCAGTAGAGGGTGTGATCTTTAATAGTATTCCTTGCATTCCAGAACTACGTAGCCAGTGTAGGTTGAGGTATCAACCTACCAACTGATGATTGATAAGGTGTTTACCTGGCGGTTGAGGGTAATACTGTTCTCATTAAGTAACCTACCAGTGGAGAGTGACCCTTAGTCATTCGGGATGATATTTTAATGGATCCACACAGTTAGTGTCTCTTCCTATGGTATGGTACAGACACCCTTCTAACTAGGGTTAGATGTTGGACCCCAATCAATTTAAAGGGGGCATATTGGTTAGGTAATTACCTCTCACTATTTTAGTTTTAGTCTTCAGTATAGAACTCAGTTCAATTTTACAGAGTCAGGACTGTCATTAACAGTTACCCTATTATCAGTAATTTAGTTATCAGCAATCTCAGATATTAGTTACACAGTTATCAAAACTCAGTACTCAATTTTAGTATAAATCTAGGATACAGTATATATGTATATGCACAACATTGCATTCTTAGTGTTTACAACAGTTTTAGTTATCCATGTACTCCCATTCAGTTATATCTGTGTCATTCAGTTAGTTACTGTTCATGCACATAAACCCCTGATGTAATCTGCGAGCTGTACAGGAAATTAAATAGGGGGATTGTATGAATTAAACATAGGTAGTAACCAAACTCTTAATTTCTTTTGAGTTGTAGACAATAAGAGAAGAACACTAGGTTTGTGTTCCCCCTAACTTCTAAACTTTGTAACTTTCTCATGAGCAACCCGACTATTCTATTTATCTACATGCAAAGTCTACAAGATAGGTATTTTCAGCCTCTTAGTAAGCGTGAAGATAAATTTCACCCTTTATCGGGTAAGTCTCAAGGTGTCTCCTTGTTGCTCCTTTCTATGACCTTAGTTCACTATCATGAGGTAGGATCAAGTGATTAGATGAGATAGGAGAAACTAAAAGGTGGAGGTGATCCCAGATCACTATCCTAATCTTCTTTTCCCAATAACAATATCCCTTATGGAGATGGATGCAAATACTGGCTATCTCAAGTAATTGCAGATACTCGAGATTAATTATTGTGAAGAAAATTAAGATACATACAAAACCCTAGAACAGATCGGTTTCATACTTCCTCAACATAGCTAATTCAACAGGTTTCCCACAACCCTAGTCAAGGAGATTAGTTACTCATGTTTGTGCAAGAAACCATGATTATCAATTAAGAACACATAAGATCAGTTCCACAAGAATAAGAGGATTAAACTTTAATGTCCTTAATTGATTAAACCCTAAAATCTCAAGAAAAATTATAAAAGTATTTTAAAGTATTATAATAATATGCAAAAGAGTGTATCCTAATAAAAGATAAACCCTAGAATATTTATAGTATCTCAAAATAACATTAAGAACCTAATAAAAATGGGAATGGTAAAGTTAAGTCGGCAGTCGGTACAACTCATTCTTCACATGTATCAGCATCATACGAGCTGTACCCTACCTTGGTATATCCGTTCCAGTGTCTCATCTCCCAAGGCTTCAACTTCCTATTCAGCTTACGACTTCTTCTTACGAGTCGTACCTAAGTGTATGACTCGTGTCCTTCAGTCGTATCCACCTGGTCCTTTTGTCCTTCCAAATCTTGAACACTGGTTTGTTTACGACATCCCTATACGAGCCATACTTAGACTCTCAACTCATATACTTTTGATACTTCAATTTTTGAATAGTAGCTTAGGTTTTGTTATGCTTATGACTTCTCTGTACGACTTGTATCCAATCTTACGACTTGTATACTTAAGTCATATCTTCCCTATACTTGTTTTTACAGTTTGACCTTTGGTTTTGTTGTAAGTACGATTCAGTATATGAGTTGTATAAGATGAATACGATTCAAGGGTTGACTCATATACTACTCAAAGTTGGTCTTTTTAGGTCTTTTTCTTTCTTTTTTATTCAAACACTATTTTATACCTGTTTTACCTGAGATTCACACCAAAGTGCACCTTATCCAACAAAATATCCTTAGTTCACACATAAATTTATGGTTTTAATCATTGAAAGTATCGTGTTTCCATGTCTCATTAGTGCCCAGTCTAAAGAATTCATGAGGATTACTATACAATGGGACTCAGACTCTTGTAGATTGGTGTGTTAAGGGGTAATTGTTAGATTGAAATTATGAGGTGTGGTATTTGTAGCAGAACTCATAGTTAAGTGGTATTGTGATACTTAAGGGTTGTTAATGTAACCCCCTTAAAATTTTTGGGCATTATATTTTTTTCCTTCTCGTGGGTGAAAATATCAATTTTTACTCAAATTATGTTTAGCGATATTAAAATGGATAACCGGAATAGATTTAAAATTTTTGGATGGAGTTTGGGATAGTTTGGGGTCACAAAGGCAGTAACCCTCCGCGATAGCCACATGACATAGAGGTAGGACCTCTGTAATAAGGTCCATGACATGGACCTAAGTAAAATTTCAATTATTTTGATTTTCTCATATGGGATAGAAGCTTTGGGTATTTTACCCCTCGTACGACCTTGGTCTTGTTGTCTTGTGATTCGTTCTTACATAATTTACTGGGTGATGCCATTAAATCCTTTTGTTTTGATTCCTATATGTGTTTTGTTGAGGGTGACTTCTTAATAAGAAGTTACATACTTTGTTCCATACTTCTAAATTTTCAAAAGATTCCTATTAATCATTCAAGGACGAATGATTCCAAGGGGGAGATAATGTAACACCCCGCATTTTTGAGTTAGAATTCGAACCATTATTTCTATATACATAATCTATAATGAAATTATTTCTACATAAAAATAGGATCCATGATCATTATCCTAATGTGAAAAGTGTTTTTGAGGGAAAGATTGTTCATATTAAACACTTAGAGTGAAGTGGAGTTAAGAACTTTCGTTATAGATCAAATTTTTGGAATTTGATTCTACAAAAGTCAACTTTTAATGTGTATAACTTCTGTAATATATGTAATTTTAGGGATCAAGACCCACCAAACAAAAGATAAATGTTTTCTCTTTCCAACACATCTGATTTTGCCTTAATCGGATACCTAAGAGAAAACTTATGTACATTTTCATGAGAAACCTGTGAGGGTCCATGATGGCAGCGCGGTACGGATCTTATCGCGGATATTCCAATCAGTGACGGCTGATAGAAGGAGGGGCATTAAATTTATTTCACTTATAAACAACCCCTAAACACTATATTAACCTATTTCCATCAGTTTTCATGACACAATATCGATTATTTCACTCTCAAAAATCCTCTCTCAAATCTCTCTTTTCAAACCAAGGGTAGCATTCAAGGAGGTGGTCTTCTACAGTCCTAATGGTCGAATAACCTTATGTTTTCATCATTATCAAGGTATGTGGGACTATCCTAAATCTCATTGTCATTATTTTATCATTTGAATAACTATTAAGATATATAATTATTTATATAAAAAAAGGTTTTGGAAATCGTTTGAAGAGCATGTATCATGAACCCATGTTTGATGAACTTATGTAATTAATAGGGAGGATTTCCATGCATTTGAAATGTGGTCATGTGTACATATGTTATGAGTTTTGAAAAGTAATTTAAGAACATGATTTACGAAACCCCCCTCAAATAATGAAATTTATTATCGTAACATGTTATGAATTGTGAAATGGGTTTGAGAGCATGAATTTTAAGTCCACTTTTTGATCATGAGATTTACATATAACAAATGTTAGGGGATGCTTTATGAGAGATTTTATTGCTCGAGTTTTAAATGCCTCTTTAACTACTATGCATGGTTGTTTTGAACGTTTTCAATGAGGTATTTCTCATGTTAGAGGCTCGTGTGTCCTAATGAAGAAATTGCACGTGATTGATAAAAGAATTGACCACCATGTGTTAAAGACTAGAAAAGAGTATTCTGCATAAGTTTTCATATGCTTTTGAAATAAGAACTCTCATGTGATGCTTAAATCTTTTGGGTGGTCACTAACATATTTTTGAATGAAAAAGGGCAATGGACATGATATGATATAATATGACTTATAAGTCTGGATAGGACGATACCCTGTTATGAAATGCCTTTAACAGATAACAGACAAACTTTCTTATAATTATGAACATTGTTTTTAAAAGGTTGAAAATGTTCACTAAGAGACCTAGACAGTCACTCGAAGAAGGCATGAGTTTAGATAACACATTGCCCGAAAGTGTGTTTAGCCGATATAGGTTTATGATGTCCTGAATTATGGAATGTATGCTTGCTATGTGCTTTTGGAATACAAGATAGTAGAGACTCTAGCCCTTTCAACAAACATGGGTAGGGGACATGGCTGGCAAGTTAATGGCAAACCCATATAGCCCGTGGGTACTAAGTTGTAGGGTGTACTATCTAGCTCAGAATTAACACCAAGAGTTAAGTTAATGTCTTACAAAAATGGTTGAAGTTCTTCCTATTATGCCGATGTATTTTCATTTAGCTTATTCTAATTTGTTTTATTACATGCTATCACTTATGTTATACAAAATATATGTTATATTTTTAGATTGTTCTACATACCAATACTTTTCTGAGTATTGACCCCCCCTCACTATAGATTTTGAGGCTCAGTCCTGGGGTCCAACTCAGTGGCTCAGTCTCGGGGTCCAACTCAGTAGTATATTTTTCCCAAACTTCAAGAATTGGTGAACCTCCCTTACAACAAAAGGCATTGTATCCATATGTAGTTTCTCTCAGTTTTATGATCCGTCCCGGGGCCTTTTTTTGGTGTAGGCAGATTAGTGTTTTCAGTTCAGAAGAAGCTTCGTAGACTAGTGTAGGATGCATTTTTGTTTTCTTATTGATTGATGTCTTGAATTATTATAATTTATTATAGGATTTTCATGCTTCAATTATCTCGCACACTTTATTTCTAATGAGTTATTCTTATGATAGTCTATTAAGGGGACATCCCGGGCTTTCATGATTCAGGATGCCCGTAGCGGTTAGGGTCTTGGCTCGGGTCATGGCAAGTTTGGATTCAGAGCACGGTTAATGGTCCCAGGATGTCTATGAATCTATGTCCAGTAGAGTTTTGCTTATAGGTGTGTTGTGGATCACACTTATAATAAAGAGGCTACCGAGAATTTAGGAGTTGTTTCTTACTTTTTCATAATCTAGATCATGCGATAGTGTGTCCTTACAAAATTTATCCAAATTTTGTCCATGCTCTAATCTGATAGGCCATTCCTCACTGTCAAGTTAATATAAGTGCAAAATCTTAGAGTCTAAATAAGGTGATCCTTTTCGATTGAGTCATCGAAAGGGATATGAAGTTGTTGGAACCTTTGGGGGTTGCACCGCACAATGAGGGGCCCAGATCCCTCAAAGCTAATCATAGGTAATCAAAAAATAAAGTGTAGGAAAACAAAAGGTTGTGCATGAAATAACAAAACATAATATTTAACGTGGAAACCTCATTGCTCCAGGGAGGAAAAACTACGTCTTGCCCTAACAAGCACCTCAAAAGTTCATTATAATCAACCTCTTGATTATAGACTCAAAAATGAACCTAACTCTTGGGTCCTCTCGCTTGTAATAACTCTACTACAAGATCATCTTGACAACTCTGTCAGGGCATTCTCTAGACTAATTAACTCTAATCAGTATCAAACTTAGGAAACTCTACCTAAGCACTCTCTAAGAAAAGAGAAAAGATCATTTCTCTTATATCATAAGGAATTTGATTACAAATTAGGCCTCACTCAAGATACTCACTAATTCAGCACACACATATGGCAAAAGAGCTTGAGCAATATCATATTATGTTTTTGCCCTTTTCTCTCTTCAACGCTTTTTTTATATTTGTAAAAATTATTTGATGAAGAAGCATATTTTTAATTTTATTGATCATTTATGATTAGGGATGAAATAGCATTGGACCAAGTGTCCTAATTAGTACAAGTAACACCTTTCAGTTAGTTATACAAATGGACAAAGTTGTGCAGATGCATGCCAACTGTACTGTTTCCTTGAACATCCAAGGACCTGGTCCCTTGTAGTCATCTGATCACCATCAAAACTAAATGTAGCAATTTTCTCCCTTTTTGATAATGATAAACCAACCACAACTCTTTGATCATCAATGCACATTCATCACATTTAATCAGTGTGATTACTACTACTGAAGATGAATGTTCCCCCTATCATCATACAGGGACCTAGTCCCTTGTTGTAATTTGTTTATCAAGCTTCAATTTCTTCCCCTATCATCATGCAACATTATTCATTTAGTGCATTTGTGTAATTCCCCCGGTCATTATTCCTTCCTTCATTCATCTATTCAGGACAACACTTCCCCCAATCAGCATGCCATTCAAATTTACGATTTAACTCATCATAATCATCTTCATCAATTTCATTACACCTGCAAATTGTACCTAGTCCCTACTACATGAACTCGTATTCCCCCTTTTCGAATCATTGAAAATTAAGTACAGTAAAGTAAGAGTAAACAAAAGCACAAATTAGTTAACTCATGGACACTGGGGCAACACTAACATGAAGAATAACTTTGGAATTTAAAGAATACCATAGGCTTTCCCCTTATATTCTTTTCATACATTTTTAGACAGACATTGTAAGATCACTATAGGACTTTATTTGGCTTGTAACGTAGGCTTCAGTCTGGTATGATTTCCTTTAGGATTCACTTAGTGACTACACCTCCTAGACACTACGCTTTTCTCGGGGTCCACTCGCTTTACACTTCTTTTGTTTCAGCCCTTATGTCTCCCTATTTCTTTTAAGCACATTCTACTTGGGTCAGGTATGGTTTTCTAGCACCTATTTTCCTTATTATTTTTCTATTGATTATCATTGCAACTCTTCTTTCTTTTATTTTTACCATGCATGCTCAGGTTTCAACTATTTTTCTTTGACCCATTTTCTTCATACTCGATTTCCTCTTATGCAACCTTATAATAGCCACCCTCAACTTAGGCGATTTGCTTGAGTTAAAGTGCAAAGTGTCCACAGGAGGACCAGGGTCAAAACCGTTTCATTGTAAGTTAAATGGAGGGATGATAGGTGTAACAAGAAAAAAAATTCTATGAAGGCTCAACGATTTAGATCAAAGGAGATTTTTTCATTCGGTTAGGGCATTATAGGCTCAACTGGACTTACACAAAAAGGGCCTATGATCATCTCCTACATAACTATCCTAGACTTAGGAAAAGGCAACTGGGCAAGTTCTAGATTTCAACACACCGGACACTCAGTATATCTCATGTACACTTGAACAGGGCTATATTACTAAGTACTAGTTATCCATTATGCAATTGTTTTGTCCCTAAATTTTTTATCCCGAATTCTAATTTTATTTTTAGATTCACAACAGTCTCACACAAGTATACCAATCACGCAATTATTTAAACAAAATTTTTGAAAGGCTGCTCAACTTTTTCTTCAATTTAAACACATCTTTTTTACAACCATATTTCTAATTAGCAGTGTTTCAACAATCACAAATCTAAAATAAAACAAACTCTTTCAATACAACTAAAAATTTTCAAACTCCAAAATCATAATAAAAAATAATTCACTGCCATAGGCGCGCTGATCTACTCCCTATCTCAGTTGTCTGCATCAGATCTACAAGTCAAAATAAACTTTAAGCTTTAGCTATATCTTTCTTTTAAGCTACTCCCAAATTTTTTAGAATAACGCCCACCCATAACTAAAAATTGGGCACTGTCCCAGTTTTAAAAAAGTTTGCTCAAGGCACCGATTCAACAATATTAGCATGTAGGCCCGTAGACCAGGTCTGACTCTTATTCAGCTACAGTACTATCAACCGAGACTAAATCAATAGTAGATGGGGCCACAACATCAACCCCTACAGTATCAAAAATAGAAACTCATGATCCACCAACTCCCATGGCTATCTCATTGTAATGCACTGAGTCTGTACCCCGGATGCTACACAGTACTTACGACCTGAAGGACTACAAGCTAACCTATGATTGATATCTACAGTGAGTACTGAAACATCATACAGTAAAAAAATGGGGAATAATAGGCTAAAATACCATAAGGTTAAAATATCAGAAATACTGATAAAATATATTATCTATGATAATATCTGTAAAATTGAATATTGACTAAAATCTAGTCTCAAAAGCCTCTAAACAGAACTGTCTGAATGTGGAATTAATGGGACAATCCCCGAACTAACTCCATCTACTGAAATACTGAATCTACTATAATAATGAAATGAAAGAATATCCTCAACAGATGAGGACTCGCTACTAAAGCTGATACTGTTTGCCGAACCTGAATCTATCTATGCGCGATTGGGAACCTGAGCATCCGAACCTATAATATAAGATATCATAGCGTAAAGAAAGAGTATGTGTCATTACATGGAATGTTTTGGTATTCTAGATGAGGTTAGGCTGAATGCAAGAGTTCATTTGTTTGAACAATAACAAACTGTATGATATAGAGTAATTGAACATGAGAGTACATGGATAACTGATACTGCTATAAAATTGAGTTTTCACTACTGTGCATATAAATAAATACTGTGACTAAGCTTATCTGAAGCAAAGTCCTGAGTTCTGATACTGAGTAACTGATATCTGAAATTATTGATAACTGAGTTGCTATTACTGATTGACTGTATCTAACAGTCCTAATTCTGTAGAACTGAACTGATTTCTATTTCGAAGAATGAAACTGAGATTGTGGGAAGTAATCATCTAACCAACATGCCCCAAATAAGATAATATAACTGAGTTGAGGTCCAACCTATGACACTAGTTGAAAGGGTGTCAGTATCGTATCACGGGTAAAAACACTGGAGAGTTACCCACATCTGGTAGGTACTCTAATGAGAATGGTGGAACCCTCATCTGACAGGTTAAAACACCTCATCAACCCTCAACTAGCAGGTTTGATGACTCAACCTACGCTGGCTACGTAGATCTGGAATGCAAGGATTGCTTCTATGGATCACACCCTCTACTGGCAGGAGAGCCACCCTCCTTGGGTTCACTCAGTCCTGAATCCTACTCCCAACTGAAAGACACTGAACTAAGTATACTGAACAGGACTGGATTGAATACTGATTTTTTCTGAGTTTTGTAATCTACTAAGTTCTCCTGTGTTTTGTAACTGACTAAGAGTGTTGTTGATCATGGCATGACTGAGATTCTGTAACTGAAATAGCTCTAGGTAAACAGCTAAATTACTGGGTATTAAATACCCGTTGGACTCGACTGCATAAAAGAAAGGCATAACATTATCTTGAAATACATAACAATGTACACTTATCCATAATTCATTCATAAAGACATTTTATCAAACACTCGTAATGCATTAACTTGTACATGAATGAGGAATATATGCTATTATGTTATAATGGAATCATTTCATTCACATAGGTATTTTATCAAACACATCGGGAGGCATAACTGAATCATTAAATCATAAACACTTAGGGTTGACATGGTTTCAACAATCAACTTACAAATTGAAGGGTTTATCATGAATATCATGTAAATCAACACATACTAGGATCAATTCTTGGAACTTGTAATTTAAATCATAGATTAAAATCCAACAATAACATGAACATGAATTCAATTCAATTTCAAGCATGTAATTCATAAATCAACTATCTTGTTGTTTTAAAAATGGATTCGTAGAATCTATAGGTGAAAGAAACCCATAGATGAACACCTAACATACCTTGGATTGTTAATTCTTAAAGGTTCTTGGAAAGACTCTTAATTTTTGCTCTTGTTTCTTGAAGCTACGGTTTAGCATCTTTTGAGAGACAATGATATAATCTTTGAATAAAGTGAATAAATTATGAGATAATGGGTTATTTAGGGGTAAATTTTGTGTTTAGACTGATTAGGGCCATGAAAAAGTACCCATTTACCCCTGAGAATAACTTAAAAATTTGTACTAAAAAACCCAATTTTGGGCCCTAGAAAATTACAACTGGGAATGTGGCTGGTGACGCAACATGGTGGAATTATGTTGCAATACTGGATAGGACCTGGAAGCTCGGCGTGGCGTGGCACAATTGCGTTGGCTCACTGGAAATTAAAATATATGAAAATAAGCTTTGGCGTGATGCACTAGTATCGTGGTACCTCATTGGAAACTGACGATTTCCATTTTGGCTTGATTCGCATTGTGCTACTGGCCTGAATTACGGTGTTTAACGACTGAAACTTAAAATAGCCAAAACTTCTTACCCGATTATCAAATTTAGCAAAATTTTATATCGTTGGAAAGCTGATTCAATCTCCTATGTAATGGCAAGCTCTAAACTGAAAAATAATAATAATTTCAATATTTTTATATTGGGTAACTCATGAACTGAGAGTTAATATTAAGCTAAGGAAATATAGGGCATTACAATATCTCCTTCTTGGGAACATTCATCCTCGAATGAGACTGATTAAGCAAAGATACTGATAGACTGAGTTTACACACTGAACATACATATCTGATGCATGACTACAATACTGAAGCTATTGATAAGCTAGGTTTTAATACTGAACATGCATATCTCATCATGAGTACATGACTGAACTGGTTCATAAATGCATGACTAAATATGTAATGGTAAAGGATACCAAGTTATAAGGAAAACTTTTACCTTAAGCTGGATCTAAGGTTGCATAGAAGAGAAGGATACTTGGTCCACATATCTGCTTCTACTTCCTAAGTAGCTCCCTGTAAGGACTGATTCCACCAAAGGACTTTGACTAAGGAAACTTCTTTGCTCCTCAGTCTACGAATCTGATGATCGAGGATCTGGACTGGAACCTCTTCAAAAGAAAGATCATTTTGAATATTTACATCCTCTAAAGGAACTATGACTATTGGGTTACCAATGCGTTTATTGATCAAAGAGATGTGGAATACTGGATGCACTGAGGCTAGATCCAAAGGCAACTCAAGCTCATAAGCTACCTTTGCAAAATAGCTGAGAATTCTGTAAGGACCAACATATTGGGGACTGATCTTTCCCTTCTTGTCAAACCTCTTTACCCCCATCATGGGAGAGATATTTAAGAACATAAAATCACCGATCTAAAACTCGAGATCCTTTCTCCACACATCTGCATATGACTTTTATCGGCTCTGGGAAGCACTAAGTCTTTCTCTAATTAATTGAACCTTCTATAAGGCATCAAATACTAGGTCAGGCCCTACTACTGTGGCCTCACCTACCTCAAACCAACCGATTGGAGATATGTTTCTCCTACCATAGAGTGCCTCAAATGGAGCAATTTGAATACTGGAATGATAGTTGTTATTATTTGTGAACTCGATCAAAGGCAAGTGGTCATCCCAACTATCCTTAAAATTGATATGCATGCTATTAGCATATATTCTAGAGTCTGAATGGTCCTTTCTGCTTACCATCTGTCTGAGGGTTGAAGGTTGTACTGAGATGAACTTGGATACCAAAACCCTTTTGGAATGCTTTCCATAAATGAGAGGTAAACTGGGTACCTCTATCTTAGATAATGGATATTGAAACTCCATGTAACCTGACTAACTCTCTGATATAGAGTTTGGCATAGTCCTCGGCTAAATAGAAGGTATGAACTAGAAAGAAATGAGTTGATTTGGTCATCCTATTTGCGATAACCCAAATAGAATCACGCTGATGACGGGTATGAGGCAAACTTGTCACAAAATACTTCTTCACTTTCTCCCACTTCAAAGTGGGAATACTGAACTCCTGCATAGACCCACTAGGCTTTTGATCCTCAATCTTAACTTGTTGACATGTAGAGCACTTAGCTATAAACTCTGTAATGTCTCTCTTCATCCCACTCCACCAGTAGATCTCCTATAAATTGTGGTACATCTGAGTGGCCCCTGGATGAATAGAGTAACGCGTACCATGCGCTTTTGTAGGAATTCACTGCCTCAAGTTATCTACACCTGGCACACATAGCTGACCTTGGCAACGCAATACATTATCTCCCCCTCGGGAGAAAACCTCTACTTTCTTACCTCTGACTGACTCTCTCAGCTTAACTAGATTGGGATCTCTATCCTATTTTTCCTACACCTCAGAAACTAGAGAGGATTTGGAACTATTCTTCACCCATACACTACCTTCTACTGAATTGACTAAGCAGATACTTAGTCGGGAAATATGATAAACTTCCTGAACTAACTTCTTCTTACCATCCTCAACATGAGTAACACAACCCATAGATAGTCTACTGAGAGCATCATCCACTACATTGGCCTTACCCAGGTGATATAGAACACTCATATCATAATTTTTAATAAATCTAACCATATTCTCTGATGCAAATTTAAATTTTTCTGAGATAATATACACTAAAGGCTTTTATGGTCTGTGAACACATCAACATGTACCCCATACCAGTAATGCCTCTAAATCTGTAAGGCAAACCTACAGCTTTTAACTTGAGATCATGAGTTGGATAATTCTACTCATAAAGTTAAGATGTATAGAGAAATAGGCTATGACCTTACCTCTCTGCATGAGGACACAACCCAAACCTACTCTGGATGTATCACAGTACACAACAAACACATCTGAACCATCTAGTAGAGTCAAAACTAGGGCTGAGGTAAGTCAAGTCTTCAGCTCCTAAAAACTCTTTACACAGGAATCTGACCACTGAAATTGGACTTTTTTCTAAGTCAATCTAGATATAGGGGATGAAATAAATGAAAATCCTTCAACAAACTGATGGTAATAGCTAGCTAAACCTAAGAAACTATGGATATCTGATAGAGAGATGGGTTTAGGCCAATTTCTCACTGCTTTGGTCTTTCGATGATCAACTTTAATGCCACACCGGAAATAATATGACCAAGGAATGCTACTGACCTTAGCCAAAATTTGCACTTACTAAATTTGGCAAATAACCGATGAGTTTTGAGAGTCTAAAGTACTATTCTGAGGTGATTTGCATGATCATTCTCACTACTGGAATAGACAAGAATGTCATCGTTGGAAACTATAATAAACATGTCCAAGTACTACTTGAACACGCAATTCATTAAGTCTATAAAAGTTATTGGGGCATTAGTAAGACCAAAGCACATGACTAAAAACTCGAAGTAACCATATCGGGTTCTGAAAGCTATTTTCAGAATGTCACATTCTCTGACTCTGAGATGATGATTGTCTGATCTGAGGTCTATCTTAGAAAAGTAACTAGCACCCTGAAGTTGGTCAAATAAGTCATCAATTCTAGGAAGTGGATATTTATTCTTGACTGTGACTTTGTTCAGTTGACGGTAGTCTATACAAATTCTAAGAAAACTGTGTTTCTTATGCACGAATAAGAGTGGTGCGCCCTATGAGGAAATGTTGGGTTTGATGAATCCCTTATCTAAAATATCCTTTAACTCTTCTTTTAACTCTCTGAGTTTTGCTGGTGTCATTCTATATGGTGGAATAGATATGGGCTGAGTATCTAGAAGAAGGTCTATTGCAAAGTCTATTTCCCTAATGGGAGGAACTCATGAAATATCTTTGGGAAACACATCTGAGAATTCATTTACTATTGAAACTGACTCAAGAGTTGGAGTTTCTGAGTTAGAGTCTTTGACTCTCACAAGATGATAGACATATCCCTTGGATATTATTTTTCTCGCTCTAAGGTATGAAATCAATAAACCCTTAAGCACTGTGGCATTACCCCTCCATTTAAGGACTGGTTCATTTGGAAACTAAAAATGAACTATTTTGTTTCTATAATTAACTGAGGCATAACATGAGTGGAGCTAATCTATGTCAATAATGATATCAAAATCTACCATCTCTAGCTCTACAAGGTCCACTGTAGTGACTTTCTGAGATATCATAACTGGACAGTTCCTGTATACCCGTCGGGCTATGATAGATTTAGCCACTTGGGTAGAAACTGAGAAAGGCTCTGCTAGAATTTCTAGACTGACTCCGAAGTTAACAGCTATATTAGGAGTTACAAAAGATAAAGAACCTACTAGATATAACAAGGCATAAAAATGTAAATGGAAGATCTGTAACGTACCACTGACCATATTAGGAGAATTTTCCTAATGTTGTCTGGACTAAAGTGCATAAAGCCTATTTGGGCATTGCCCACTGGTGCCACTAAAAGTGGCACCCTACTGATTCAGGCGACTAGACTGAGCTGAAGGATAATTATATAACCCTAAGAACCTGATTGAGGGAAATCTCTGACTCTGTAGCTTGGCTTGCCACACCCGAAACAAATATCACTGCCAGCTCTACAGACACCCTTATGGTTTTTGCCATATGTTTGACAAAGAAGATTTGTTCAAGAACTGCTGATACTACCCTGAGATTTAGAACCTGGCGCCCTATCTTGGTTACCATTTTTAAACTTAGGAACTGGAGCACTGGCTGAGGACAGAGATGGACCTACAGATTTTGGAAGAAATTGGGAATGGTTACCGCCCTCTAACTTAGGCAAATTAAAATTGAAACTACCTGTTCTAGCTCTCTTATTCTGCCTCTCTCTCTCTGGTCTTAGTCTTTTCTATTTGTCGAGCATGGACCATGAGCCTGGATATGTCCATCCCCTTAACTAACATCGTTGTTATTCACTTTTTAACCACACTATCTAACACCCCAGATACAAACTTGCTCATTCTTGACCTACTGTCTGCTACTACATGGGAGCATACCAGGCTAACTGAGTAAACTTGAGGGAATACTCTTTCACACTCATGCTTCCCTGCCTAAGATTGATGAACTCTAACAACTTAGATTCTCTTATCTCTAAGGGAAAAAATCTATCTAGAAAGGTAGTAGCAAACTCTTCCCACTCTAAGGGCTCTGCATCTGCGTCCCTGTCTACCTTCCACTGCTTAAACTATGTATAAGCTATATCTTATAGCTAATAAGAATCTAACACAGCACTCTCACTGGAAGTCACTTCTATAATATCTGTTACTTTTAAGACCTGATCGAGGAACTCCTATTGGTTCTCTTCTAGCTTAGATCCTAAGAATAGGGGAGGATCTATTCGGGTGAAATCCTGAATCCTGGATGCAGCAGTATTGGCTACTGGGTTGGACAGAATAGTAGTTTGTTGTTCATTCTGGGCTACTATGGTCTTGGCTAGAGTAGTGAATGCAGCTCTAAATTCTGCATGAGAGACATGCTTATCCTGGGGATCTGCCTGAACGGGCTAAGGTGCGGACTGATTTTTGGTTCTTCTTTCATTTGTCCTTTTGGGAGGCATGTTCTATAAATAAAAAGGAGGAAATAGATTAGACTGAGAGTTTAACTTGAGCTCATGCTCACTCGGACGACATGAGTACTGAAAGAAGGGAAACTATTTCCTAAAACACCTCATAGCCTCCTATCAAGAAGTGTGGCGCACTACACATCCATGTACAAGACTCTATTAGATGCAGCTTTCAGACTTTCCAGGACACTGTTGAACTGTAGGCTCTGATACCAAGTTTGTAGTGAATTGAGTCTGTACATCGGATGCTATACGATGCTTACGACCCCGAAGAACCACACCTAACCCATGACTAGTATCTGTTGTGAGCACTAAAACATAATACAGTAATAAATACAGCATAATAAGCTGAAATGCCATAAGGTTCAAAATATCTGAAATATTGATAAAATATATCAACTGTAATAATATTTGTAAAACTGAATACTAACTGAAATCTAGTATGAAAAGCCTCTAAACTAAATTGTCTGAATGTGGAGTTTTTGGAACAATCCCCCCCAACTAACTTCATCTAATAAAATAATGAATCTACTATAATAATGAAATGAAAGAATATCCTTGATAGATGAGGACTCACTACTAAAGTTGATACTGCTGGCTGAACCTAAATCTGTCTATATGGAGTCGGGAACTTGAGCATCCAAACCTATTATATAAGACATCATAGCTCAAAGAAAGAGTATGCGTCAGTACATGGAATGTACTAGTATGCTAGATATTGTAAGGCTGAATGCAAGGGTTCATATGTATGAACAATAACAAACTGTATGATATAGAGTAACTAAATATGAGAGTACATGGATAACTGATACTACTATAAAAATGAGTGTGCACTACTATACATATAAATAAATACTATGACTAAGCTTATCTGAAGCTAAGTCCTGAGTTTTGATACTAAGTAACTGATATCTGAAGTTACTGCTACTGATTGACTATATATGACAGTCCTGATTTTGTAGAATTGAACTGAGTTCTATTCTGAAGACTGAAACTGAGACTGTGGGAGGTAATCATCTAACCAACATGCCCCAAATAAGATAAGATAACTGATTTAGGTTCCAACCTGTGACCCCAGTTGAAAGGATGTCAGTACCGTGCCACGGGTAAAGACACTGGAGAGTTACCTCTCATCTTGTAGGTACTCTAATAATAATGGTGAAACCCTCATCTAACTAGCTAAAACTCCTCATCAACCCTCAACTGGAAGATTTGATGTCTCAACTGACACTGGCTATGTTGTTTTAGAACGCAAGGATTGTTTCTAAGGATCCCACCTTCTACTGGCAGGTAAGCCCCCATCCTTGGGTTCACTCGGAGCCAAATCCTACTCCGAACTGAAAGATACTAAACTGAGTATACTGAACTGGATTAAACTAAATACTGAGTTTATTGAGTTTTCCTAAGTTCTATAATCGACTGAGTTCTACAGTGTTCTGTAACTAACTGAGAGTACTATTGATTGTGACATGACTGAGATTTTATAACTGGACATGACTGAGATTTTATAACTGACATTGGCTCTAGATAAACAGCTAAATTCTCAGGAATTAAATACCCCCAGGACTTGATAGCATAAAAGAAAGGCATAGTATAATCTTGAAATATATAACAATGTACACCTGTCTATAATTCATTCATAAAGACCTTTTACCAAAAAATCGTAATGCATTAACTTGTATATGAATGGGGAATACATGTTATCACATTATAATGGCACTATTTCATTCACATAGGCATTTTATCAAACACATGGGGAGGCATAACTGAATCATTAAATCATAAACACTTAGGGTTGACATTGTTTACACAATCAACTTGCAAATTGAAATATTTATCATGAATATCATGTAAATCAACACATCCTAGGATCAATTCTTGGAACTTGTAATTTAAATCATGGATTAAAACACAATAATAACATTAACATGAATTCAATTCAATTTCAAGCATCAAATTCGTAAATCAACAATCTTGTAGTTTTAAAAATGAATGTGTGGACTCTATGGGTGAAAGAAACCCATAGATTAACACCTAACATACCTTGGATTATTGATTCTTAAAGGTTCTTGGAGAGACTCTTGATTTTTTTCTCTTGTTTCTTGAAGTTAGGGTTTAGCGCCTTTTGAGAGAGAATGACAATCTTTTAATAAAGTGAATAAATGATTAGATAATGGGTTATTTAGGGGTAAATTTTGTGTTAGACTGATTAGGGCCGTGGATAAATACCCATTTACCCCTGAGAATGACTTAAAAATTCATACTGAAAAACCCAATTTTGGGCCATGGCACGACGCGTCGCTATCGCGCCAACCCACTGGAAAATGATAACTGGGAATGTGGTTGATGGTTCAATATGGTGGAATCACATTGCAATACTGGATGGGATATAAAATCTTGGCATGACGCAGTATAATCATGTTGGCTGACTAAAAATTGACAATTACGAAAATGAGCTTTGGCATGACGTGCCAGTATCGTGGTACCTCATTGGAAACTGACCATTTCCATTTTGGATTAACCCGCGACATGCTAGTGTCCTGAATTACGGTGCTTAATGACTGAAAATTAAAATAGCCATAACTTCTTACCCAATTATCAGATTTAGGCAAATTTTATATCATTGCAAAGCTGATTCAATTTCCTATGTAATGGCAGGCTCTAATCTAAAAAATAATGAGAATTTCAAAATTTTTATATTACATAACTCATGAACTGATATTTAATCTTAAGCTAAGGAAATATGGGGTATTACACTCGTAGACCCTTGTCTCGTAATCCCGCTCATCCTAACTACTTTCAGCATGGGCCTTCTCCTCAATTTCTTTGGTTTCCTTCCTCTTTCTCTTTCTCTCATATCTTTTCTTTTTGGTCTCCACTATGGGTGCATCAGCCAGGTCATCCTAGATATTAGGCACATGGATAGTGGGAATCACCATCTCTACAATGGGCTCAGCAACCATCGGTCTCTCTTAAAGATCCAAGACCATTTTCTTGATTTCGACAACCTCGATTATGATCTAAGAAACATCGGGCATCTACCGACACTCAATTGTCAAGTGATCCTTGACTCAAAAGTATCTAGGCTCCCTTAGACTCGCCTATCCTGCTCTTTAAACTTTTTACTAAGCTAGTTTTTCACTCCTTCTTTCATGTGACCTACCTTTGGACCAAGTTTAGCTAACTTAGTCACAACCTCAGTCCATGAAGCTTGGGAAATTAGCATAATACCTGGATTCATACCTCGTGTCCTAGGTGTCATAAACTAGACTAGTGAAAGGGTATTAGAAGTACCCATTGTATCTGTATGTGCGCCCTCTGTCTGTACCTCTGCCTCAGTAGCCGCAGTTGTAGCAGGGATGTTAGTCTGATCATCCAGAGGGAACAATCATACCATAATATATGCAGATTTTCTCATCAGTCAGGCTAGAGGGTTGGTCTCATCTCTAATCAGGCCAATGTCAAATTTCCTCCTAGCCTCAATCATCTTATTTATCTCTAGGAGTTCCAACACTGCCGCCGCCAGAAAAATCAGTGTAATTATACAAAGGTAGCCCAGCAATGCCTTTTGACCCCCAAATTCCCTATCCCTCAACTCTCTAGATAAGAATTCACCTACATCAAATTCACAACTGACTTTGAAGCCGGCTATCATAGCAGCCCATCAAGCTCAAAACATCATTACCTGTCGTAGGACATAGATGGTGCCGGGGTAGTGTCCAGCAAACCTTACCCTCAAAGTTGAGGGTACTCTTCTTTATCTACTATGACACCATCCTGGAATATCCTACAACCGAATCTGTATTCATGCTATTTGAAGCAATATGCTCAGCAATCTACCTGAAAATAATCATTTTATCTTCAGAACCTAACATCCTTTTAGTTATCTTCCTTATTTTTTCCATCTTGTATTCCATCTCTGTTGTGTTGGCTGGAGCCTGATATCTAGTCCATACAAGAATCTCCCAATAGAACATGGATAAATATCAACCCAAACTCCACGAATCATATGGGAGGTAATATGATCGCCTCCCTTCCACAACTGACCCTGTTGATATTGCCTCTGTAGTTCACCTTTGTATGCTGCAAAGAATTAATGAACAAAGACTTACTATTTTTTTTGGTGCTCTGATCATACACTCACACTCGTACTGCCAAAAGTACAGAAGCCTTAACAACCCATTGTTGAATGTATCTTGCATTTTGAGGTACCTTTATTATTGAATGATGGACACCAGTGCAGTGGTCAGTGCACGTGGGGGGTCCTATAGGTCTACTGAAAGTACTTCATTTACTTCCTTTGCATTTTTAGTATGCTCAAAATTTACCTCTTCCAAACTAGATTCAGCATCCTCATTATTATCATTGTCGAAAGGTAGTTGAGGTGTGTGGAGAAGAGAGACAGTAAGATTCTTTCTCCTTGGGCCCTTTGTGGGTAATTCAGAGTTTTACGAAATACCTTCTTCCCCTTAGCTTTCACAGCTTCCTTCCCCTTTTGCACAGCTTTCTTTTTAGAGGTTCCATCATAAACTTCCCCGTTGCTTTAGAATACAGTCTCATTATCGGAATCACTAAATTCTGGACTAGCCTCTAGTGCTTTCTTAGTGTCCTTTTTCATAACTTTCTTGGATGAGGAAACATTCTTTGGAGGCATAGATCCTAAAAATACACCATTATTAGTAACTAAGTAAATAAAATAAAAGAAAAATTATAAACTAAAGTTCAATGTGCTTGTTCTAAGTCAGGTACGAGTGGTGGGTAAAGTCGTACCAACTGGGTATGACTTTTATAGCCAAGTCATATTTTCTTTAGTGCATGACCTTTGTTTACTGCTCGGCTTATGACTCCTCCTAACTAGTTGAATAAATAGGGTACGACTATCGGTATGACTAGTTACCAACAATCATAAGTTGATCAAAAATATTTATTCTAACCTAAATCATCCCAGGTGGGTACGACTAAGTGTGAACGAGTCGTATGGTATGCGAATGACTCATAAGGTTGAGTTGTATCTATTCCAGAACCTTAAATTTTTTAGACTTCTATGTTGTCAGTGGGTATGAGTCCTATTGCGACTCTCATACTGGTGGGTACGGGTCATAAGAGGTCTCGTATCCACTGCAACATAGAATTTCAACTTTAAAGTTTGACTCCATAGCAATTTCCTAAAATACCCACTACAAATTTCAGCTATATCTATTATCTTAATCCACACACACATCGCAAATTCATTCCCCGAACCCTAGTTCTACCCCAATCCTAAATTTCCAACAAGAATACCTAAGCTAAGGTACCAATAATTTAATAATTGTATAAATCTTACTCAACTCAATTTCATAATTATGAATATTACTTCATTTCAACTTGTAAAGTATAGAATATAAGTTTAGGAACTTACTTAATGTTTGAAGAAGTTGAGTACTCGAGTTTAATGTCTATTTCTTCCCAAATTCAAGTTTGAGTCATACAATTTGAAAGATTTGGTGTTGTTGGTAGTTTAATTAGTTTAATACAAGTTGATTTTATAGATTAATGGTTGAATTTGGAATGAAGAATAAAGTAGGTACGAGTAGTTTCAATCGGGTGCTTGATTGTGTATCCTTTTTCCTTTTAATTTAAAAGTTGGGCTGGGTCAACCCTAGATTTAACCTAGTAACCAGGGGTACAAGTTTTGTATACCACTTGTACCCAGGCTTACAGGTCATTTCTTTGACTCATATAGCCCTGGGACTTACCTGGGTTTCTGGAGTGGGTACAACTCAATGTGACGAATCATTTCTTGAGGGTACGACTCTTTCTGAAAATCTTATCCATTCCAAAAACTTTATCCTGATTCTGATTTTACTCCAAGGTCAATATAACTCCTACTGATGAGTCGTACCATAAAGATACGACTTGTAAGGAGTCCATATGACAACTTTTCTCCTTCTCTAGATTTTTTCTGCATTCCTTAGTCCTTCACATTGAACAAACATATTACCCTATAAATGAAATAAGTACGAAAAAACATGGGTTGCCTCCCATGCAGCGCTTGATTTAACGTCGTGGCACGATGAAATTGCCTTGATTACTCAGCCTTCATTAAGGTCAATATCAGATACTTTATTAACGTCTTTTATATTTCCCATATAGTGCTTCACTCTTTGTCTATTTACCTTGAATGGGATATCACCGTCCCTCTTTGGTTCTAAAGCACCATAGGGATAAACTCTTATAACTTTGAATGGACCATGCCACATTAACCTTATCTTACTTGGAAACAAATGAAGCTTGGAATTATATAGTAGCACCTGGTCACCTTTTTCAAATACCTTCTTCTCAATCTTGTGGTTATGCTGCAACATCATCTTTTACCCCGTTATTGGGACCCAGCGTGTGTAGCTTCATAATTAGAGAAAAATCATACATATATGCACGGGGGACTCGAACCCTCCAATCATATACTAAGGTAACTTAAGCAGTCGATCATAAAATATGATATGGGGGACTCTAACCCTCCAATCATAAAAATAACAATAAGGTGGACTCTAACCACCTGGTTACAAGCAAGAGGACTCGAACCCTCAAGCCATAACAACCCTCGCACCAACTAGCATAGTTTCCAATATCGGTCACTCTTACCTCCACTTTCATAACTCAGCTACACAACCCTCTTTCAAAGCCTAATTAAAAATATTTAACACATATTCCCATTTTCATTTTACCAATTACACACCAAGGCATTCTGTTGGTATCATCATACCAACCTCGTTTACAAGATAATATCATTATGCAATGTCTTCTACTCAACTAACTGGGACTCGAACCCATAGGTCAAAAGATATTTAAATAATAAGTCATTTGAGACTCAAACCCATTTAATCAACCGAACCCACTAGGTTCTAATTCCAAGCATTTATACATAGCCACCAATGCCTTTCAAGGAAAACATGCACACATCATTAACCTTTTTATGCCAATGCATTATTACAAGTGGGTAAACTAAACAATATGACAAAAACCTTTTTTCATTGACAATTTCACAAACATGTTGAGGGCATACAATTTCCAAAATCATAATCAACGCAAAGTCATCCAATTGGGTTTAACCATGACCCGTCAATTTAATCACCATTCCCAGGCACCCACAGGTTCAAAACTATATTTATAACATAAATGGTCATAATTAAACCATGGCAAAACATTGTTCAATAATAAGCATTCAAAATCCTCAACCCTTGTTTCAAAACCATCATAAACATCTCATGAACCATATTTTAAATCACATGATTTTAAAAAATTGACAATAAAGGAAGAATAACATGCCTAAAATACCTTTATCAAAAGCTGAAAATTAAACCATCAGTTGTCACGAGTGACCTTATAACTCGTACGGTCACCCTACGACTCAAACCCTCCAGTCATAACCAAACTAGAACCCCCTTGGACTCTTCACTGTGAACCCTACGACTTTCACCCTACGTCTTTTAATGAGAACCTATGACTCGTAAGGTCAAGTCATAGTCTTAACAGATTTAATAGAGGCACTACACTGGACACATTATGGAATACCCTCCTTACAACTCGTTAGGAGTCTACACTACTTATTAAGTCTAGTTGTTATCAAGGCAATGACTTAGTAAAATCATTCTGCACTCATTATGGCTGGGTCCTATGACCCATAAAGACATATTACAACTCATCAGGTGAGTCATTGCCAGGTAAGAAAGCTTAGAACTTAGAAAATTTTCAAGGGCCAAAATCTGGGGTATTTCAAAAATGTGCAAGTAAGGCATCACTAATATCACATTAACCTCAAGGATCTGGGCCAGTTTCTTACCACTTCGTCTTTTAATTCAGCCCTAATGCCATCGCCGAAAATGATATGACCAAGGAATGCTACTGACCTTATCCAAAATTCGCACTTATGGAATTTGGCGAACAACTGATGATTTTTTAGAGTCTGCAATACTATTCTGAGATAGTCTACATGATCATGCTCACTGTGGGAATAAACAAGGATATTATCTATGAAAACTATGACGAACATGTCCAAGTACTACTTGAACACACGATTCATCAAGTCCACGAAAGCTGTTGGGGCATTGGTAAGACTAAAGGACATAACTAAGAATTCAAAGTGACCATACCGAGTACAAAAGGCTATTTTTAGAATGTCATATTCTCTGACTCTGAGCTGATAATAGCCTGGTCTGAGGTTTATCTTAGAAAAATAGCTGACACCCTGAAATTGGTTGAACAAGTCATCGATTCTGAGAAGAAGATACTTGTTCTTGACTGTGACTTTATTGAGATGATGGTAATCAATGCACATTCTGAGAGAACAGTTTTTCTTGCGCACGAATAAGACTAGTATGCCCCACGGGGATATGCTGGGTCTGATGAATCCCTTATCTAAGAGACTATTCTAAAGTACTACCCCTCCACTCTAGGATAGGTTTATTAAAAAATTGGAATTGGACTATTCTATTTCTGCAGTTGACTGTGGCATAATAGGAATGAAGCTAATCCATGTCAATAATGACATCAAAATCAGTCATCTCTAATTCGACTAAGTCTGTTGAAGTGACTTTCTGAAATATCATAACCTGACAGTTCCTGTATACCCATTAAGCTATGATAGTTTTACCCACTGGGGTAGAGACTGAGAAGGGCTCTGCTAGAATTTTGGGACTGACTCCAAAATTAACTGCTAAATAGGGAGTGAAAAAAGATAAAGAAGCTTCTGGATCTAGCAAAGCATAAACATGCATATGAAAGATCTGTAATGTACCAGTAACCATATCAGGAGAATTTTCCTGATCTTACCAGGACTGGAGAGCATAAAGTCAATTTGGGTGTTGCCCACTAGTAGCACTGGAGGTGGAACCCTGCTGATTTGGGCGACCGAACTGAGCTGAGAAACGGTTCTGCTGACCCTGATAACCTGCTAGGGATAATCTCTGACTCTGTGGTCTGGCTTGCCACATCCAAAATAGACATCGCTACCAGCTCTTCAAGCACCCTTGTGGTTCTTACCACAAGTCTGACAAAGAAGATTAGTTCGAGCATTGCTGAAACTGCCCTAAGACTTAGAGCTTGGCGCTCTATCTCTATTACCATCCCTGAACTTAGAAGCTGGAGCACTAACTAAGGAAGGAGCTGGAACTGCTGACTTAGGAAGAAATTGAGAATGGTTTCCTTCTTCTAATTTGGGCTGAGCAAAGTTAAAACCACCTGTCCTTGCTCTCTTATTCTGCTTCTCCTACATCTTAATCTGTTGCTCCTCTATCTGCTGAGCATGAGTCATAAGCCTGGCTATGTCCATGTCACTATTCAATATCGCAGACCTGCACTTATTGACCACACTATCATTCACCTCAGAAATAATCTTACTCATCTTGGACCTGCTATCTGCAACCGCATGAGGAGCATATCTGGCTAATTGAGTAAACTTAAGAGATACTCTTTCACCATCATATTTACCTATCTGAGGTTGATAAATTCCAACACCTTAGCTTGTCTCAGCTTTAGGGGAAAGAACCTATCTAAGAATACGGTGACAAACTTCTCCCACTCAATAGGCCCTGCATCATCTGGCCTTTCTAACTTCCACTATTTAAACCAAGTTTGAGCAACCTCATGCAACTGATATGCAGCTAGCTCAGTGCTCTCACTAGAAGTAACCCCCATGATATTTGTAACCTTCTAAACCTGACCGATGAATTCCTGAGGGTCCTCATCTGACTTAGACCCAAGAAAGAATGGAGGATATATTCGGGTGAAGTCCCAAATCCTGGATGCAGCTGAATTGGCCACTGGGTTGGCCAGAATGACAGTTGATCATTCATTCTAAGCAACAACTGACTAAGCAAGATTAGTGAATGTAGCTCTGAACTCTACATGAAAAATATATTCTCCCAAAGGATCTTTGGGTTGAGGGGTTGGATGATTCTCATTTCTTCTTTTAGGAGGCATGTTCTGTAGAAAAAAGAGAGAAATGGATTAGACTGAGAGATTAACTTGAGATTATGCTCACTTTCACGACATGAATACTGAAAGAAAGGAAACTGTTCCTAAAATATCGTATAGCCTCCTATAAATGTATAGCCTCCTATAAATAAATATGGCACGCAACACACCTTTGTACAAGACTCTACTAGATGAGGCTTTCAGACTTTCGAGGATTTTATTGAACCTTAGGCTCTGATACCAAGTTTGTAATGCCCCGAATCTGGCACCCAAAATGCTACACGGTGCTCATGACCCTGAAGGACGATAAGCTAACCCATAACTGATATTTGTACCTGTACATTGCATAATATACTGTATAAATGTAGAAATAAAGGTTGAAAGGCCATAAGGTTCAAAGATCTAATAAAACATAACATCTGATAGTATGGTATATCAATACCAAATCAACTAAACTAAATTGTCTGAACATAATGGTCTGAAAAGCCTCTAACTAACTGAACTGTCTAAATAAGGAGTTAATGGGACATGTCCCCAACTAACTCTAACTGCTGAAATGAATTAATTAATGAGATAATAAAGTAATGGTCATGTCCTCGAAGGTTGAGGACTCACTGCTAACTCTGACTGCTAAGATTGGAATGTTACTGATGCTCGGGAGCTCGTGCTTCTAAACCTATGGTATAAAAAACCATAGCACAAATGCGTCAGTATGTTTCAATGTACTGGTATGCATGTGAGGTTGCTGAATGCAAAGGGTTTACATGCAAGAACTATACTAACTGACTGAATAACATGAACCTAAGAATACATGCATGAATGCATAATAACTATAACTGAGTTCGTGATAACATGATTACTGAATCTGAGTACTGATAACATGAGATACTAATAAATGTATAACTGAAATAACTAATACTAAGTGATTGTATCTGATAATCTAGTTTCTGATGGAACTAATAGAGTTTCATTCTATTCTGAGTTGACTGTATCTGACAGTCCTGAATTCTGTAGAACTATCTGAGTTCTAATACTATGACTAAATAACTGTATCTAACAGTCCTGATCTGTAACTGAAACTGTAGGAAGTATTCATCTAACCAACATGCCTCAAATAAAGAAATATAGCTGAGGTGGGGTCCAATCTATAACCCCAATTAGAAGAGTGTCAATACCACGCCACTAGTAAGGATAAGCTGTGGGTAACCCTCATCTGACAGTATCCCTAAAAGACAATAGTGGGTCCCCCCTCATCTGACAGTGCTTATCCACTTCATCAACCCCCATCTGATAGTGTTGATGTCTCAACCTATGTTGGATACATAGTTCTGGAATGCAAGGATGACTTCTAAGAATCACACCCTCATCCGATAGTGTGTGTTCCCATCCTTGGGTTCACTCGGTGCTAATTCCTACTTTCATCTAAATAGACACTGAACATGATTAACTGAACTGGACTAAACTGAATTAACTGAGTTCCGTTGACTGATGAAATACTACTGAGATTACTGAGTTTTCCTGAGTCACATGACTGTCTGAATTTCTATGAACATGGCTCGACTGAGAGTATATGAAAAACATGACACTGATTCTAGGCACACAGCTAAATTTTTGGTTACATGTACCCCCAGGACTCAATGGGAAGAAATTGATAAAGCATAACTTTCTTGAATACATGACCAACATCACAATCCATAATACAATAAGTTGGAGATTTCATGAAGTACAAGTTCTAAAGCACCACAATGGCTATACATATATCCATAATTCATTTACTAAGATATTTCATCAAACACTGGACATGCATAAACTTGTACATAAATAGAGATTTCATATTATTATACTAGTATGGCACTTTTCCTTCACATAGGCATTTAATCGAACACATGGGGAGCATGCTTTGATTATACAATCATCAACACATCTAATAATCATGGACACATCAATCAACATGTAAATTTAAGAGCTTATCATGATTATTATGCAAATCACCACATCCTAGGGTCAATCATTGGAATATGTAATTTCAAACATGAATCAAAACCCCACACATCATGAACATGAATTTCAATTTAATTTAAATCATGAACATTCATAAATACACAAATCTTGAATTTTGATAAGAGATTCTTGAGCTTCATAGGTGAAAGGGACCCATGAATTAACACATGACATGCCTGGGTTGTGAGTTTCTTGAAGTTCTTGGACGTGAAGAACTTGGAATCTCTTAGTTTCTTAAAGAATGATTTGAATCTTGTTCTTGGGGATTATCTTTGAGAAAAAATCCTAATTTAATATTGTAGATGGATAATGAACTTATGAGCCTTGATCTGATATTATTAGGGGTTAAAACGGGTGAAAAACGACCCAAATACCCTTTTAAAAATGACTTTAAAATAACTGAACGAACTATGCGATGATGGGTGGGATGGTCCGTCATTGGGTCGACGGTCCATCGGTCCTGGCAGTCGCACCTGGGCAGAATAGGGGTTCACTGCCTCTCCTACGACAGCTTGGGTAACGATTCGTCGCTAGCTCGACGGTCCGTCGTCCTTAGGTAGAATATGGTCTCACTGCCTCTGCTGCGACGGCTTGGGCGACGGTCGTCGCTTGCTCGACGGTCCGTCGGCCTTTACCATCGCACCTGGGCAGTTTTGACTGCTTTCTGTAAAATGACCATAACTTTCTACCCCGATACTGGATTTGGACGAAATTGGTATCGTTGGAAAGCTAATTCAATTTTTCACATGACTAAAAGTGAAAATCTTAAGAAATTCACGTATATAAAAGTGGATTCATCTTTTAAAGTAAGTTTCTAACATACTTGGGACGATTTTAAGATAGGTAGAAGTATGGGATATTACATATAAACACAAAGAATCTAATACATAACAACATAAATAAATTTTATGTACCAGAAATTGAATAACTATCTATGGTAAAATAGTCCATACTTATTACATCAACATAACCCAAACAAGCAGATATCAATATTCAAAGTCTTTAACATCACTACAGATATAGTTTTTTTTTTTTTTTTGGGGGGGGGGGGGGGGGGGGGGTTGTGCACGTTTGAAAAATATAATAAATATACTGCTAAAAACATATCGTCAATCGAGCAGATTTTGTGATATTTAGAACTAGAATTTATTCAAACCTTCTACCCAATGTAGTCTTTGTATATGATGTTATTTCTTTGTTCTTGTGATTTTCAAACCCTTTTTTTGCATAGGCAAAAGGGTTTTTTCAATTAAACTGACGATATTAAATAGGAATTATTTTATTTATATAGTCGCCACTTGAAATTGAGTTATGGTGTTTCAAGTCATCTTTTTGAATTCCTAATCAAAAGAAAATGAATTTTTTATCGGTCCGCGAAAACAGAAGACCGTATAAGAAATTCTGTTGATCAAGGATAAGGTATGAATCACCCCTTGGTTCTAGCATGGTCATTTTTATCAACTTATACTTAGCTTAAACTATTTTGAATAAATTATGTTTGTACGACTTGATTCATACATTTTTAATATATTAATAATATCTGTCTATACCTCTTGAATTATGCCAATGAAAGTTAATTTAGGACAATCTTGTCAAAGTGTATAATTGCATCCTTGAGTTTTATATTAAACGTCTTAGAAAGATGCGTACACTGCATTCTTAATTGAGACGAGCATTTCATATGTGCTTAAAACTCGTCTAGCGTTAATGGCATTTGTTCCTCTCTTGTAAACTCGAGACAATTTATCTTATTCATTTTACTCTCTTTCTATCTCATTTTTTTGAGTTTTGAATTAATTCGCATTTCGCCTTGCTCCCCTACGAATAGATTTTTCCTTCCCGTTTCTTTTCTTTAATATGATGGGTCTTGAATAAATCTGTCACCCATCTCGTTCTATCTTCCTCTAATTAATTAATGTGAAGTTATTCAGACCTTAAATATATATTCTAAGCTCTAAATGTTTCTGTCGAAACAATAGAGATACCGAGTTGGAGAGTTGTAACCAAGGCAAATTGAAGATGGTTCAATATTAATCAAAAGAAAATTAACATGTGAGTAAACCATTGATCATTCGAATTGTCTCTTATCACCGCATGAGCAACAATCAAAATAACTTACTAGAAGCTAATGATACTTACCTGCTGCCAGACACTATAAATGAGACCAAAACACAACATGCTTTATAAGAAAAACAACACCGTATCATCATAGATAAACCCATGCACCATTATAATTTCTGATTCTCCAAATTCTAACTTCTCACGTTCTTTTCTTTTCAAGAAAAATACGTTACTCACTCCTCACATATGAAAAGCTTCTTCCTTTAACACTTTTCAATAGAATTTTCAAAATGTAAAGCTACTAACTTCCAAACAAGTCTAACACTTGAGCGAGAATACAATTCCAAAATTCACTTGGAAACTAAACTTATAAAGTAAAATTAACAATTTTCCATGTCCACGCATAAAACAAATAGAAAATGACTAAAAATTGGACTTTTATTGATGTAAAATTCGCAATTCTGAATTTGTATAATGCAATGAAAAACTCGAGCCTTTTAAAGCTTCAAGACAAAATTTTCGACCTCGATTGGAAGCCTCACCAAACGGACTGTTTTGGTGGCTGATTTTTTCTCTCATTTTCTTATTTTTTTTCAATGTTTCTTATTCTTCTTAAAAAAAATATATATATTTCCCTTGCTCTTTTTTTTTTTTTTTTCTATCTTTTCTGTGTATTGTTCTATTTTCGTTCTTCCCGTATCCTCTTTTGAACTCTCTTTATCTTTTAAGGTTCTTTAACTTGCTTAGATTTCATATCAATATGAAGAAAGTTATCAAAAAAAATTATGTTTCCCGTGTCAAAGTTGCAGTATATATGTATATCTGTATTGAAAGAAAATCTTGTTGGGAAAAAATATTTTTCCTTTCAAGTTTTCATCTTTGGCATGGTATGCTCTTTTGTTTTCTCTTCGTGCATCATTGTTTTTGTGTGCATGAATGTGTCCGTCTATTTTTCTTCCTTTATGTATTTTGTATTTTTTAAAGTATTGCGTGCATGAGTTGTATGTTGTGAACGTTGTGGTTTATAACACAACTGCACCCTAATCGCATACCAATTAAATGTGGGTTCAATACACCTAACTAGGGGTGTATAGATCAAACCGTTAAGTCAAATCAAACCGACGAACCAAATCAGACCGAGAAAAAAAATCAACTTATGGTTTGGTTTGATTGGTTTGACGTTAGAAAAAAAAAAACCGACCATTCTTGGTTTGATTTGGTGTTAACCAAAAAAAAGTCAAACCGACATAATCTCTCTCTCTCTATATATATATATATAGATAGATAGATAGATAGATAGATAGATTAGTTTAACCGCGGGTGTCTCGCACGTGTAACCTTTTATTATTTAAAAGCAGACGATTTTGTTTATTGCGAAAGCTTATATAGATATTTATAGATAACTTTATTATAAAAAGTTAAATAGTAATTTACTCAAATAGAGTGGATTATAAATTTTTACAAAGATATATAATTATAATAACATTGCTTGCTTACAAATCTTATGCCAAAAAAAGACTAAAATTAGACACAACAATAAAATTAAAACCTTATCAATTACATGCACAAAAGATGAATAAAGAAATATTCCTAGAGAGAAAAATGCAATATTGTCGAAGGCAAAAATAATTGAGAGAACAATACCTTAAAAATTTATGATTAAGAATGTTGAATAACGGCCTTTTATATATAAGCGTTCGGATCTTCCTCCTTGCATAAATATCCGTCGAATTTTCGTGCTTATATCTCAAATCTATATAGTCAGATTTTTTAAGTAGATATTTGAATTATATTTAGTTGAATTCCTACATCTACATTTGTATGTGGCTCCATATCATCAAATATTTAAATTTAGATTATGAAGATCAAATATCCACATGTGATTACAAGCAACCAAGACATTCACATATAAACTAAAACCAACTCAATCAAACCCAACCTTCAATAGAGGGTACTATGCATAATGTGATATTGGTGAAAATGACTATACTACAAACAACTTTTTTTCTTCGATTTTGTTTTGTTCTTTGAAATTCCATAACTGCCTTTTTTATGTTATTCTCATAAATTAGTATTACAATTTTCTTTAACATAAATAACAATTAATATGTCTCACTTACAAATAATATGAATTTCTATAGTGGTTGAATTGTACATAAAAGTTACGATATTACAAAAAACATGACTCATTAATAAAAAATAATTTAACCTCCTATCCTAATTCGTGACCTTGATATATTTTCTTTTAAAAAGAAAAATGGGATTGGAGCCTTTTTTATGTCACGTTAATCAAAATTATGTCACGATTACGCAAAGAAAGTAAAAGAAAAAAAGAGCAATAAACCTTTGATTTTTGACAACTTCATTCGGCGGAAACATACTTATCCAATTTTTCGATCAGAAACTTTCAACTAAAAGAGAAACACAAGAAATTATCAAAAGAGAGAATCAATGTCAATTGTTGATTATTATTCTTCATATATAATCTTTAAAGGTATGATTTAAAAGAAATAAATAAAGGCAAACGGGATGATGATAATGATAGTAAGAAAACACATGAATCAAAATTAAAATAAAAAGCAAAAGTACAATATAAGAATTTGTTTCGTATAAATTTTGATCCAAAATATTACTTAAATAGAATTATAAAGAATATTTTTTATCTAAGGCAAAATTCTATTTTTAGAAGTACTAAATATTACCTAGATTAAATAATCAAAATCAACAAATATATGTTATTAAATCCTAAAACTGATGCGTAGGAACAATAAATTAAATTTATTCTATTTATAAAGTTTTCCTTTTATGAATCATATAATTAAATATAATTTTTCTGCCTCATTTTTTTACGTGCACAATGATTTCTTTCTTTTTTAACTTTGACTTGTCCTACAATTTTATTCATAATATTCTACTTATTCTTCTTTATAATTTTAAATTATGAAGTACTAGAAGTTTTTAGTTTATCAGGATTCTTTCTATATATTTTAGGAGTTATTAAATTCTTTTCATATATTTTAGGAGTATTTAATCTAATTAAATAATAAATTGAGAAAAATAGTAAAAAGACATTTTTATCTATTGCAGAGACTTCTAATGAAGGGAAAAAAGTTCAAACGTCATTTTTAAGGCCCTTCACACTTTTAATATAGTATAGATATAATATTCGAACTTTTTTATACATAAACTATTAATTATATTCTACTTTTTAAATACTTTTTCAACTAGTTTTAGTAATTTTCAATAATTTGAAAGTAGATGTAGATATATATTTAAATTTGGGCCTTTAAGTTGTAATATTTGTCCATTAATTGCTAATTAAATGATCCAAAACCCAATATAAACTTAAAAATTAAACTTTTCACTCTCCATCTCACTTTTTAGTTTCAAGAGAGTTTTTGGCTCCTCATTTTTTCATAATTATCATTTGTCATTAGCACATGAGTGAAAATATATTTGATCTAGTCTTCGATCACAATATAATTGTAAAAACTAAATATTATTAAAAAAAACTCAAAAAACCAAAAAAATTGAAAAACTTAAAAAAAATCGTTTACAACCTAAACCAAAAAAAAATCAATTTTATGTTGGTTTGATTTGGTTTATAGTTTTAATAAATCGACATGATTGGTTTGATTTTATTTTTAATAAAAATCTAACCAACCTGACCTATGTACACCCCTACACCTAACAAACGTCATGGCTATTCACATCTACAACTTTAACGCTATTAACTTTAAAAAATACCTCATTTAAAGTTCATACTCAATATAATTTAATTCTCCCTCCGTCCCAAATTATCCGTTTCAAATTTCTAATTTGATTTCTCATTTTACTTGTCTTTTTTCATTAATCAAGAAGAGACAAAAAAAAATTCATGTTTTACCCTTTGCATTAATTACTTTTTCTTCAAATTAAAATGTAAACATCATTTAATATGGGTATTATGGTAAATTAGATATTTTATTAATTATTTTTCTTAATTAATGTGTCATCACAATTTGGGACGGGGGGAGTATTATTTTGAAACAACAAACGAATTACAAATAAAGACATAGAGCACAAACTTCATATAAATAATAAACTTTTCATACTAAGTACTGCACAAAATCATGAGCAATTATTCTCAGTATCTACAACATTATATGTTATTGGTACTATGCAACCTAAAAAACAGACAAAATATGATACATTAAATTATCAAATCAATGTAGTTCAGTTTATCTATAATGTTCATTTACAATACATTCTAATATAAGTTCAGTTATCTTATTTGACACATATGAGGTGATATACCTACTCCATTGAGAGTGTTAGCCAAAACAAACATTCCTTTATATGCTTCACTCAAATGAACGGCATCCACAACAACTACATGCTTCTAAAACTCAAAACCTCGTATTAATGGAGGTAAAGTTATAAAAATATACATGAATTCAGTTTCAAAGACTTATGCATCCTAATGTTTAAGTTGGGATACACAATATTTAGCATATAAATGTATTTGGACATTCGTCCTTATCCATCAGTCGATTCATCCCATAACATCTCTATTGTAAGCTCCTTAGCTCGTATGATTTCATGTAACTAATATCAACATCATATAAAACCTTCATCTCCTCAGTTATGTTACCTGAAGAGTATTTTCTCTTATGATTTACTAAAGCCGGGGTTGTAATCCCACTAACAAAGATTATTGTAGATTTAACTTGGTGATCACTCTTTTCACTCAATTGACAACTTATGTACACCGTTGAAAGTCCTATTTCTAAGTAAATCAGAATTATTCAGACAAGATGTTTTCATTATTCAACTATAATCCTCTGAATAACAGTGTAGAACATGGCTGAAAAAATTCAAACCAACTATTCTCACATATAAAAAAAGGATCAGAGAACAAAAATAAAAGACAACCAACAAAAATGTATCAGACAATGAACGTAATGTATCTGTCAAATTAATATATTCAACCATTAATGTATCTATCAATAATAATAATGTATCAGAGTTTACAATCCATCATATTTTCTTTTGTACAAACTGCAATGTAACATAAAAGATACATAATTAAACATATATTTCTTTGTCAGAATATTTTGCTTTGAAGTTAAAGTTCTGATCTATGGCATATTTGGTCATTACAGATAGAAGATTTACCCTTGTAAAGTTGATCGACCTTAACCTTTTCATTTTTGCAATCACTAATGAAATTTTCAGTCTCCATTTTCGGTATATAAAATGAGTAAATTATTTTTTTGGCTCAATTATTGCAAGTGCTCTAGCATCCATTTTCATTTCTTGGACACAAACAATTGCACCAGTACCGGCCTCAGATATCCTCTCATCGGTAGATTTTTCTGTTATAGTTAATGGATAAAGGATACATTACAAATTCTGAAACACTTTTTTTAATTCGACATAAAGCTTCACTCCATTGTTGCTGTGAATCATCATTGGTGAAAAATACTCTTCTATGATGTATCGGACATCGATCTTCTTCAATGATTTAATAATTTTCAATTCAGCAACTATAGTCAAAATCAAATTCAGATAAGAAATATTCTCGCCGAAAATAATTTTCTCACTTTTGTATTGTTCGTTTTGGATATCAGAAATTTAAACTCCGCAATGTCTCAACAAAATCGAAATATTCATTGTGAATACAACAACAACAACAACAACAACAAATCCAGTAAATTCCCACATCGTGGGGTCTGGGGAGAGTAGAGTGTACGCAGTTCATACCTCTACCTCTAAAGAGGTAGAGAGGTTGTTTCCGATAGACCCCCGACTCAAGACAGAATTAGAAGCACGATCCTCCTTAACCTCTATGTTCATTGTGAATCTTCTGTAAAATTCAAAAGTGAAAAAAAAAAAAAAAACAAAGATTGAGAATTTTGGGTGAATTTTGTTGAATGAGTTTGATTATGTGAAAGAATTTTTTATTTTAAAATATGTTACTATTTTTTAGGGATTAAACATTAGTATTACAATCACCATAGAGTTAATTGATCATTAAATTTATAATATTTTTTTTTAGAAAAATGTATCTTCAATGAATGTAGATCTAAAGTCAATTATGTATAGTGACAATCTAAAAATGGAATTTTTAGTAAATATGTAAAATAACGAAAAATTTTATATAGCTCCAAACTATCGAGATTTATGTTATTTCTAAAGAAAAAGGCAGAAAAGAAAAAAAGATGGGCGCATGCACTGTAATAAAATAGGCAGAAAAGGAGGTTAAAAAACAACAAAAGGTCATGTGAAGTCGGCAGAAAGAAAGGTAAAAGACAACACATATGTTGGTTTGTACGTCCAATAGTACGAAGGTAGAAGCATGTATGTCGTCCAAGTGTGCCTACTTCTAGCTTCGTATACATCGTACTAATAAGAATTATTTTTATGTCCTATCACTGAAATTTATGACAATTGAAGAAATAAAGTACGAGTAAAATAAATTTCATGAAATTATGATTTTGTTATAATGATGTGAAAAAATTAACATATGAAAATTCTCATCGTATCTTTAATTTCTTGTAGTGCACAATAATATTTTAGGTCCTCCACTCCTTGCGCATTCACTTGTATCATAACTTTAATGCACGGGTAAAAACATGACAGTACGACTGAGGCAATGGTAAAATACTCTCTCGTCTTAAATTAGTCACTTTTTCTTAAACTATATAAATCTCAATCAATATTTTAACAGAGAAAAGACGTCAAAAGCCCTTCAAACTTGTTGTCAAAACTTACTTTAGATCCTAAACTAATCGGACAATTATTTACCCCCCTTAACAACTTTAAAGTGAATTAAATTCATCCCTACGGCTGACGTGGCCAAAAAAAAATAGCGAGTGAAATTCTTTTTTTCTTAAAAGGACCCACTTTATTATTATTACTAGTATAGTATACGTGTTTTGCACATGTGCATTTCGACAATTAAGATTATTAAAATATAGTTGTTGGTGCAGATTATATACGACATTTGTGTGAGTGCTAAAATGAATAAATTAAGATTTTTAAGTATTAACCATATTTAATACACGTATAGAGTTTAAGAAAAGAGATACACTTTTGATTTTTGATTACTTAATTCGACGACATCATTCTTATTTCGTTTAATTTGTAATCATAAATTTTCATCTGAAACAGGAACACAACAAACTATCAAAAGGAGAGAATTCGTCATAAATTATTGATTAATAATTCATACACAATCTTTAAAATATCAACTAAAATACATAAAGAACGACAACTTGAATCAAAATCAAAATAAAGAAAAAAAGTAGTAGAAGAACATATATTTCTTGTAAATTTTGATTCAATATATTGCTTAAATAGAATTATAGAAATTCTTATTCTAATTGATCTATAGAAATTCTTATTCTAATCGATCTTGATCAAGTAATCAAAACTCAAGAAATTACAAATCAAATTAATTGTAAAGAAATTATGTTCACTTAAAACTCTACTTTTCCTTGAGAAATTATTAAGTTACGCCTTAAATTTGAGGGAGAGTTAGAATAAGGTCATCCAATTTCTTTCCATGTTAGACTTTGAAGTCCTTAATTAAGAGTGCACAATAATTATTTTTCTTCCATATTTTTTGGGTCCTTTTTTAATTATAAAAATAATTAATATAATTTGTGGAAAAGATGAAAAGACAATTTTGTCTATTGTAGAGTTTTTTAATGAAGGGTAAAAAGTTCAAATCACTTTTATAAAAGTTTTCATACTTTTAATATATTATTATTATTATTATTATTATTATTATTATTATTATTATTATTAAAGGAAAAACAAGAACCCATCTCACCCAACTTTCATCTTCTTCATCGTAACAATCCCCTCCCCCACCCCTACCCCTACCCCCAACCCAAACCCCAACTCTTCGTTTCGTCATCTTCTTCGTAACCCCCTTCCTATCAAGTCCCAATTGATCCAAAACTTCATCTTTCGACAACCAAAAAGGATTCAAGATTGATGAACAAGTTTGGTTCTTGGCCAAGAATTTCATGTCATGCAAATACCATCAATGCCATTTTTGAATTTGGGACTGCTTGTGCCATTTCTGTTGACATTTTTAAGTAAAAAATTGAGAGTCTAGGAGTTTTAGAATTTTGGGTTTTGATTAATGTGAAGGAATTTGAATTTAAAATTTTGTGTATTGGTGTATTTTTGTGATCAACTCATGATTTTTGTGTATTGAAATTTTGGATTGATAGAATGGCTCTGTTTGGAATTTGGTCTTCTCTAATTTACCATTCACTTTAAATTGATCTACAACTCATGATCAAGTTATTTATCAATTTCTTGTTAAATTCGAATCAAGTTGTTAGTGTTGATGGTGAAATAATGATGTTAATGGTGAAATAATGGTGTTAATAATTTTAATGGTGAAATAATGATGTTAATGGTGTTAATGGTGATAATGGTGAAATAATGGTGTTAATGTTGAAAAAAAATTAAAGGAGAAGGAGGAACGGGGATGGGGGGCTGTTGAAAAAGAAGGAGAAGGAGGAAGGAGGGGCTGGAGTGGGGTGGGCTATTGAAGAAGAAGGAGGAGGAGGAAGGGGGTGGGGGTCTTTATATATATATATATAGATAGATAGATAGATAGATTTAAATAATTTATATATATATATATATAGAGAGAGAGAGAGAGAGAGAGATTTATAAAAAATATATATATATATATATTATATATATATAAATAGTACATATATATTTTTTGCTTTTTTAAAAAAATATATAAAAATAATATGTGCGTTGGATTACTTTTAAAAAAAATTATAATTTCTTACGTGGCAATGACATAACATTGATGTGGCACTAATTTGGCAATGACGTAGGGCGTGTGTACTTCACTCTCCGTAGTAAAAGTGATATAATTTTTTTAGGATGGTAAAAAATTCACTTTAAAGTTATTAAGGGGTTATATAATTGTCCGATTAGTTTAGGGTCTAAAATAAGTTTTGACAACAAGTTCAGGGGGGATTTTGATGTCTTTCTCATTTTAATATGTAGTTTTTTCTCTATGGTGACACTAAAAAATTGCAGCTTATAATATTTTTTAAGTAAATTTTGAATATCTAGATTTTAATTTTAAAATATTTAATTAATTTAGTGCAATTTACCTCTAAAGACTGATCTAAAACAAAACATGACAAGCATTGTATTGTCGGAGGGAAGGCGGATCCAAATAGGAGTAAGGGGGTTCATATTCCGGGGGAAATTATATTGTATATTTAATGTTAAAATAGTAGATGTTGAATTCCTTTAATTTTTTTTTTGTATGTTTACCTATTCATATTTCGAACCCATATAGTGAAAATCTTAGCTCCGGACAATACAACCATTATGCAACAAATATAAATATGGACACCATCAAGATAGAAGAGGATGGGAGATGAATGAAATAGAATTGGAACTTCTTTTTCCGATGAAGATGAAATGACTCACTTCTTCAATGAGCCTGAAAATAGAATGAAATCTAGCTAGGAACGATCGGTCTTTACCAGTAGTACTTTCTTAGATATTCTTGTTAGAGTAGGGAATTTTGATTTAGTTGGCCCTCATATATATATATATATATATATACTAGATACTGTAGCCCGTGCCAGCACGAACCCAACATATGTTATTTACGTTATCTCAATTTATGTAGCAAAAATAGCATTTGGAGTGTCAATTAAATTTTTATTAATATAAATTTTTAAATAATTTAAGTTGCTAATCATTGTGATTTATAGTATCTTTTATGTAATTTAGTAATTTATTTTATTCGCTTTGACTTAATTTTAGAATTTATGAGTCAGTCAAATTTTTTTACTAATATATTTTTTAAAATATTTTAAGTTGTTAATATTTGTGATTTTAGTATCTTTTAATGTAATTTCAAATAATTTATGTCACTTGCCTTATCGCAACTTATGTGACACTATCAGAATTTAAAAAGTCAATCATATTTTTTACTATATGTTTTTAAAATATTATAAGATGTTAATAGTTATGACTTATAATTATTTTTTTGTATAATTTTTAAATATATAATATTTTTACCAAAATAAAGTAAATAAATTAAAATAAACAAACTACTAAATTTTTAAAACATGTTAAATTCGAAAATATCATTTGGATCAACAAATTGCAAAATTAAAACAATAAAACATGCAAATTATAAAATGTCAAAACTATCCCGAATTAACGTGACACAAATATAATTTAGATAATCAATCAGATTCTTTATATGTTTTTAAATATTTTAAATTGTTAGCTATTGTAATTTATAATATTTTTTATATAATTTTCAAATAATATATGTTACTCTCCTTATCCAAATTTTTGTGGCATTGATATTCAATTATATTCTTAAAATAATTTAATTTTTTAGTTATTATGATTTATAATACTTTTTCTTTTATTCCAATTTAAGTAGCACTAAATTAAATTCGAGAGTCAACCAAATTTTATGATTGAAGCAGAGAAGTGGATATGTCCTAAATGACTTATTATACCTAATTAGAAGTGATATAACAAAATTACTATGAGAAAATATTTATGAAAAAAATTTAAATGAGTCGCATATAAGATGTCATGTTAATTTAAAACATCAAGAATTAATTTATCATTTTATGTCAATTTTATTTTTATTAAATATTATTAAATTTTTAATACCTAAATGACTTATAATGATTAATTTGGGGTGATATGGTAAAATTACGGTTGAAGCAGCTGAAGTAGACATGTCATAAATGTCTATTTTATCTTTTTTTTTTAAATATTATTAATTTTCTTATATGTAAATGTTTTACAATAATTAAATAGGGGTAATATAGTAAAATCATGAAGCAAACATACTTGTGAATTTTTTAAAACAAATCTCATAGATATAAATAATTTATCATTTATATCTATCTTATTATTTATTAAATATTATTAATTTTTTAATACCTAGATTACTTATAATAATTATTTTGAGGTGATATAATAAAAATACGATTGAAGTAGCTAAAACAGACATGTCATAAGTGTCTATTTTATCATTTTTTAATTAAGTATTATTAATTTTCTTATAAATAAATGACTTAAAATAATTAATTAGGGAAAATATAGTAAAATCACGGAGCAGCTGAAGCAACTGAAGAAGCAGGCATGTTGACGAAGAGCTGCCTGAAGCAGCTGAAATAGACATGTCATAAATGTCTATTTTATCTTTTTTTAATTCAGTATTATTAATTTTTTAATAAAAATCAGTAAATCGAACACTCATCCAATAGAAAATCAAACATCAACGTCAAAAAAATTAATAAAAATCAAACACCCAATCAAAAATTAAGTCGCATGTTACTCCAACAACCATGCTTAATCTTCTCAGAAATACCAAAGAAACGCCAAAATATGAAAGAATTTTCAAATATTTAGCTTAGATTTATCTATTCATCTTCAACGACATTCTGTTGCCAAGAAGTCACCAATTTTTGCGGATAGTTTGCGGAGGAAAGTAAAAAAGTCGAAGAGAAATTTGTTTTCGATGATGATTTGTGGAAGTCGCCAATTTTGGTTTTCCCCGATGGAAGTAGCAGAGAAATTAGGGTTCTATTTTGAGTTTTCGGTGGATTCTAGATATTGGAGGGGTCTAGTAGTAATATATATATACATACATACTTGTACAACAAGTGTACGTGCTTTGCACGTGTCTCACGACAAATAAAATTATTAAAAAATAGCCACCCATGTTAAAATTTTTATATCTATTTAAATCATATAAACTAATATGTACCTCAAATATTTGAATATGCAATTGTCTATCAAGAATAGATGCGACAAAATAAAAATCTAAAATTAAAAGACTTTTTATATAGAAGTAGAGGATTCATAAATCAATAAGGAAACTAATTAATATTTTAGGAGTATATATATATTTTAATAGTTATTTTTCATAAAAATAATTTTCCTACCTTAAAAAACTAACCTTTTCTATGGTTTAAGAAAATTAGTCATTTGCCTACATTAGAAAACCAATATTTTCCATAAATGTGGGAAAACACGTACAAGAAAATAAACCTTTTCCCATAAAAATAGAAAAATTCAGCAAATTTTAAACTTAACAAACTTCTTCTCTATTTATTTTTCAATATATTTATTATAATTAATATTCAATATTATAAAAATATAATAATATAATAATTAAAGTAAAAAAGTAAAAAGATAATTTTGTCTAGTACATAGCCTTTTAATGAAGGACGAAAAATTCAAATCACTTTTTTGAAGATCTTCACACTTATAATATATTACTAGTTAAACTCCACATGTCTGGCACGTGTAACATTTAATTATTTAAAATTAGATGATTTTGTCTATTGCCAAATTTTTTAATGAAGTGCAAAAAATTTAAATCACTTCTCAAAGATCCTTCACATTTTAATAAAATAGTACAAACATAACATATATTTTATTAAAATATTTAATAAATTTTTAATTCTTAAATATTGAAGAAATAATTTTGTCTAAAGCAGACACTTTTAACGAAGGAAAAAAAGTTTAAATATTTCTGAACACCGAATCAAATAAAAACGAAGTTGAAAGAAAATGGACCAAACTAAAATAGTTCGATGTCTACTTTTTAAAATTGTAAATCAAAGAATTGAATCAAAATTTGATAAAATCGAATCAAAGATCAGAACGTGCACTTCTAATCAACGTCTTAACAACATAAATCGTACTAATATGAATGAGAAATAATTCTTTTCTAAAAAAACCATACCTTTAAATTCTCTCGTAATCGGCACGAAGTCTCAACCACACACTCACATAATTTTTTATTACCTGCACATCATGCGAAAGCCAATAATTGAAATTACAATAAATCATATGATAAAAAAAAACGTTAATAAAAGATGCATAATATTTAATATTGTTGACCTACAAATTAAAAACTAATATTAAAGAACATAAAACTAATATTCTCTTGAAGATACTCTTTAACAATTAAACTGTGAATGTTATTCTATTATTTATTGGAAAAAAGGAATTCTCAATATATAGAAGTATAATTTTTTTCCTTTTAATAAAGAGTTGATGAAACATGGAAGAAATCTAATCTAATTTGAGAAAATTTTTTCACAAAAAATTAATTATTATAGAAAATCAAAACAAACAAAACTTAAAATAAAAGAAAATTAAGGACTCCTAATTAAATCAAAAACCATACTTGAAAGAAAAAAATTAGATCGTATGCTAACTACAATCTGGCACTACTCTTTTTTTTTTCTTTTTGAGGTGGGACGTGTATTTTTAATAAAAATAGTTAAATAATAATTTGATAAAATAATAAAAATACGTTTCTTATTACATATTTAAAACTTTTTAAAATTTAATACTTATTAAATTTTTTTTATTCTAACGTTTTTATATTTATTTCTAGATTTTTCAAATCTTATTAAAATTAAATTTAGTTGTTTCATAATTCTTAAACTAATGAAAAAAGTATTAGTTGTCATTAATTCTGATGACTTCTAATAAGGAAAGGTTTTACCATAAATATATATTAATTAATTATTAACTTTTAAAAATTAGAAAAAAATAGTGAAAAGATGATTTTGTCTAAAGAGGAAACTTTTAATGAAGGGCAAAAAGTTCAAACAACATTTCTAAGATCCTTCATAATTTTAATATACTAGTTTGGCAGCACGTGCCTCGCACGTGTAACTTCTAATTATTTAAAATTGAAGATTTTGTCTATTGCAAATGTTTTTAATGACGTGCAAAAAGTTCAAATCATGTGATCTCCAAAATCTTTCACACTTTAATAAAATAATGTAAACATAACTTATATTTTATTGTAAACACATATATATTTTACCATTAGAAGTTTAAGTGTTTAATGGATCGTCACTTTTGCGCTCGTCATGTAGTATCTCTTTTTTTTTATTGCTAGAGACTAAGAGAAATACATCGATTTGAACATATTGGTAGTACGTTATTTTTTTTTTAATTTTTTTTATATTTAAAATTTTTCTTATTTTAAAGTTAAATTTTTAGAAAATCTTTGATTACTTACTTAAAACTTTTAGAAATTTGATATTTCTTATATTTTTCTTATTTTAATGCTTTCATATTTCTTTCTAGATTTTTCAGATTTTCTTAAAATCAACTTTAGTTGATTTAGAATTTTAAATTAATGAAAAAGATATTAGTTGTCATTAATTATGATGATGACTTCTAATAAAAAAAGGTTTTACTATAAGTATTTGGTTAATTTTCAACTTTTAAATATTAGAAAAATAGTGAAAAGACGATTTAATCCGAAGCTGAGATCGAAATTCTAAAATTTAGAATTTGTTCAAATAAGGAAAATTTCAATAACCAAAATTTATTAGGACAAAAATTTATATTAGAATTTTATTTGGTATAAATAAAAATTTAACTACCTATCATAATAATTTTTTAGAAGAAAAGGCTTTTAAAAAAATACCCGCCGGACTTTTTGTCTTTTAAAATTGTGTCCTTTTTAAAAGTAATTAATTCCTAATATCCATCTTTCTTTTGAGTGTTCTAAATTTTTTCCTAATATTTAGAAATAATATTTTTTCTACTATTTATATATGTTAAAAGAAACCTCCCAACATATATATTTTAGGAGTCTACATTAATTAGGTCTTATCATATATTCTTCCTATACCATATATTTTAGGACTTCCCATATACTTTAGGAGTTGATATTATATATATAATGATACAATAATCGTAGAAAAAAGGTGAAAAGCAATTTTATCTAAAGGGGAGTATTTTAATAAAGGGTAAAAGTTTAATTCACTTTTCTAAGGTCTTCACACTTTTAATATATTATAAATTATAAATTATATATTATATATTATAGATTATAGATATAAATTATATATTATATATTATAGATTATAGATATAAATTATAGATATATACTACATACTTGTACAATATTGATATCTATGCTCTAGTTAATAAAATAAAATATGGCACTTATATCAAGAAAACATACATTTATATAGTCTGGCATGCCAAAAGATTTTCGTCAATTGTGTTAAACGACGAAACAGAAATGCATATTCAAAATCCATAATACAACTACAAAGGATAAAACAATTCTTATGAAACAGAAACATACAACAAAATGACATCTTAAAACCCTCACCCCTCGAGTAAGCAGACTGAGGCATTAGTGTAAAGTGGATGCAACTGGAGAATAGGTTTGTCCCTCAAACATGCATGGTCTTATTAGCAATTTTGCTTCTTAACATATTTTCTTGCCCAGACATGCTTCCCATTGATGTTGTACTTGGCTTTTCCACCCTCTACAATAGCCTCAAGGGCAGCAGGAGAGCGAGTCACAAGCCGCGCATACAGTGCTTGCTCCTCCTCGGTAACCTCTTGCATGTAAACGGCTTCAACATCCTCCCCAAATTTCCTACCGCACAATTAAAAACATAATAATACGGTAATCATGCAAAAATAGGAAATGAGTTGCTATGCTATTACAAAGCTTAGTCCATTTCCTTGAATTATCATTTTAGATAATTCATCTAACAAAGAAATTAGCCTTTGTCATATTGAATTCGAAAGCTAGCCAATTGGCTCTCATCCAAATTCTTATCCAAATGAAAAGGGCCTCTTTGCATTTCTAGGCATATCCTGGTATGCAAATTAGGAAAGGAGTTGCTACGCAATATATAAACCCTAGTCCATTCCCTTGAATTATGACTAGATAATTTATCAACTAGCAAAGAAATTAGTCTAATTATATTGAATTTATTAAAAAAATTATCAACTAACAAAGAAATTAGACTTTTCATTATTTTTGATTTATCATCAGAGTTCTAATCTTCTATAGCGAATTAAGAAGTAACGTTCTATCGCGAATTAAATAATTGAATTAATAGTTTAAACACATCAGTGAATATAAGTTAAGTTCTTAATAAATACTCCATGTGGGGAGAGGTTTAATTGGCGTAACCTAAAATGTAAAACGATGAGGGAGGGGACATGTTGTTTTGCCTCTTTACTATTCGTTCAGTAGAATGGTTATAGTAGTCATTTTATTAAGAGGATGCGCTAAAATAGGTATTTAAATATAATGAACCCCAAGTGTCTTTATTATTTGAGAGGTCAATTATACTTGAAAGAGTGATCGATGGTGTTTTTTCCAACCAAATTAATGGGTTCTTTGTGATGTTATAGGGAGATCAATTCCAAGTAACATGATTGACATTTTATGTTCTTAGCTAGAGTTCAAAAAGGGAGAAATTTGTATTGAGATTCATATAAGTACCAAAATATAAATAAATTGAAATGATAATAAATGAAATTAAACAAAATCAGAAGAGGGTAGAGGGTACCTAGTGAAGAAATCCTTGACTTCAGTTTCAGTAATTGGATAGCCTTTGGAGAAAGTCAAGAACACAGTCCTATCATCAGGAGCGACTTCTTTCTCTTTTTTGACAACGTTAAATATAGTCAAGTTGTTCTGAAACAATTCAGTAAGATTCCTGTACATAGCCTGGGATGCTTGGGGATCAACAAAGTCAGGATGATAATTATGAGGACCAGGCAGCATTTGAGGAGGAAAAATTCCACTTCCACTGGAAGAAGCATGAGAAAAATTGAGTCCATTATAAGGTATAGAAGGTGGCAACAAATTCATGGAGGATCCTCCAAGATAAGGTAGCATATATTGTACCATTTGATTTGGAACAACATAAGGCACACCTAAAACGATCCCACCAGTGGCGCCGGCACCGACACCGGCCCCCGCTACTTGGCTAGGCTTCACTGGCACCATTCTAGAAGCCGCCCTTGCTATTTCTTCTATGTTCGATGCACCACCAAGGACATGGCTAGGGTTCATCGGCACCATTCTAGTAGCCGCCTTTGCCTTTTCTTCTATGTTCGATGCACCACCAAGGACATGGCTAGGGTTTATCGGGACCATTCTAGTAGCCGCCCTTGCCATTTCTTCTATGTTAGAGCAACCACTAAGGACAATGCTAGGGTTAAAATTTGACATCATTCTACTACTGGTAAGGCTTCCTATTTCTTCGATCTTGTTCTCCCTGGGTATCATTGACTCTAGAAAACTACTACTACCACCAGCACCAATTGGGAAATGATGATGACTTGGGTTGTTGCTAATTGGCACCTTCCCTATATCATGATCTATGTTCACAACATTTGGTGATGGGACCAAACATGCCCCAGTAAAATCGTTTGGCTGTTGCACTACTAGCATATCATCAAAAGCCCTAAGACAAATCATTTTAAGGGCGTAGGTGACACCACGAATTACTCTTGCTCGGATCTCATGAAAGTATCTGAGGGTGAAATAATTGCGCTTCAACATGTGTGGAATTAAGAGAATCTCACAAGAATTATTTCCAGTGAAATGGTCCTCCTCCGCACATTTTAGGCACCTTAAGGCTTCGTCCATGACCTCGTTAAGCAATGGAGACGGAACATCATAAAGGTTCATCACAAAGAAAGAGTCCCTTGCAACTCGTTCAAGCCACTGGAGGAATGCCATGGCTTTCATAGATTCAGTAGGGTCACGGCCTAGAATATTGATCAATTTCCCGTAAAGTCTTCGATCAACAGTGTGAAATCGTTTTAAATCTTCATCTGACACTGGTGGGTAAAGATCATCGTATAAAGAGGGAAGTGAAGGAGGAACGAGATCCATTAATGAACTAATTAGATTTTTGTTTACACTTTACCTTTTCTTTTACCTTTTCCTCAAAAAGATTTTGGGTGCATAGAGATTAAGGGGTTCTATTAAATTTATATTGGTTGCGTTTGACGAAGAAGTAACATTTTGAAGGGGCGTCATAACTGCAAAGAAGAGAAAATTTAAATCAGATTTTGTGTAATCTGGGTTTGGATTTTTAAACGGTTACATATTTATGTTCAAATGTTTTTTTACGTACTTACTATTTATGGCTTAGTGTCTCAGTCAACATTACTGGTACACTGATTTTTATTTTCTTATTATCTCCATTTAATATTCTTTTCTTTTTAATTTAATGCTCCTTCGTCCATTTATTGTATATTATTTTCAATATATGTTTATTTTTATTTATGCCTTTTAGAAAATTAAAAGATACTTGTTGCTAATGTCTAATTTACTTTTATTATTAGCTATAGTTATTTTCTAAATAATTAAATTTATTATATTGTAAAAGTAAATAGTAAATTATTATTCGGAAATATGCTAAGTCAATATTTATAGGTAAATATATACGCAAGAAGTAAATGTGTTACACTTTCGTTTACAAATGAAATCTAGTTTTATGTATCATGAATAATCTTCTTTATTAGCAGTGTATCAAACAAATTACTCCTCTCACCCCATTTTAGTTAACTACTTTTCATTTTATACCATACATAAGAAATTATAAATAAGATATTTAATTTTATTAATTTATTCTTTATTCATATTGATGGATATCAAGATCATCTACAGAAAATATGCTCACACTAATTTGTTTAGGCTTCCAAAGAATATTAATTATAGAGGCAAAATGGGAAAACTTTAATTAGTTTTATCTTGATTTAATAAGTGGACAGGTACTTCATTCGTCCATACATACTTGTACATTTTTTTATTGACACATGCCTTAAAAAACAATAAATAGAAGGGTGATTTTACTATATCACCCTTTAAATATAGTAAATTTTTTCCTTTAAAAAATACAATGAATAATGTATTGTATTTAATATAAGGAGCAAAATGAGAAAATAGATAAATTATTAATTGATTTGATAAGTTGAATAAGTATTGTTACATATTTCAAAATAAAAAAATAAACAAATAAAAATAGATGGAGAAAATAATTTAGGACATGAAATAATTATGAGATGGTCAACTAAAATAAAACTAATGGAATAATGAAAACAGAAAGTGATAAGTACATTATTATTACTTTCAGACTTCTTACACTTAATGTTGGACACAAATATACTCCCTCCATCTCAAATTATCCATCCCAAATTTTCTAATTTGATTTCTCATTTTATTCATCTTTTTTCATTAATCAAGAAGGAACAATTGTTTTTTCATGTTTTACCCTTTGCATTAATTATTTTTTCTTCAAATTGAAATGTAAACATCATTTAATAGGGGTACTATGGTAAAATAGTTATGTTATTAATTATTTTTCTTAATCAACTGATCATCTCAGTTTAGGATGGATAATTTGAAACGGGAAAGTAGTATTTAATAAAGATACAAAATGATTAATCATTTCTTGATTTGTCAAATTAACAAATAAAGGTGGATAATTATTTTTAATGTAATGGCCACATACTAAAGGTAGACGGAGGAAATATTTGAAATCAACCAGAATTAGTGCTATATAACCAATTAAAAAGGAAACGGCTAGTACTTTTTCTTTTGGACAAACATAAACAATTTACTACTTAAACACAGCATAAATAAATATCCATCTAAGTAGGAATAGTATAATAAAATTATTTTTTTATTTTTTATTTTTTATGAGGTGTGTTAAGTTAAATATGTCCAAATAAATATGGATGGAGGTAGTATTTATCAATTTAAAAAATTATGAGAGAATTAATTATCTTTTTTAACTTTGTCCTTAATATTATGTTTTTTCGGGGCAATTAAAAGGGAACTTTCTATTAACAAAGGGATAATTTGTACAAAAGTCAAAACTACTTGTGTCATAACAGCCATAACAGTAGCATATCGGGCTACTATTACATCAAACTAGCAAGCTTGCGAAATCAAACTAGGGGATTAGGGATAGAAGTTAAGCTCTGCTAATCTTCTAGCTAATCTTGGATTTCTGGAACTTCGCACGAAAATATTTTGCACTATCTTCCTGATGATCACCAGCGTTGGATTACTCTTCAATTGAAAAATTCTTCGATTTCTTTCGATCCATACCTGATATACAGCAGCTGCCTAGCACATCCTATATACGGTTGATGAGGCTTCCCTTCCCTTGGTATTAACACAGGCCCATTTTTAGCTCTTCTTGCCATGGCATCGCTTGCCTTGTAACACCTAACCATAGTAACATTTTGGTCCATATTTCACTGGAATAGGGGCAGCTGAAAAATAAATGTTCAATAGATTCACTTCCTGAGGGGCATAAAGCAGCTGGTCATTAGTAACTCCCCATTTCACAACTCTGTCCCTAGTGTGGAGCCTTTTTAGAGTTGTCAATCGTAGTATGAAAATCCACTTGGGTGAGCCGGGATTATTGCATATTAATATTAATCATTCTAGAATTACGACACCCATAAATAAATAAATATTGAAAAATTAATAGAAAATATTTTAGTCCAATATACTCTTAATTATTATATTTTAGTTAAATATACTCTTAATTATTCTTTTTCTTAAGGGTTATACAAAATTTTATCCTCACAATCAAATAGGAATGGACGAAGTAGTAAGGTCTTTAGGAATAATTACATAAAAGTATAACTTGAAAATATACTTTATATTTAAATAGTCAAAAATATACTTCACACTTTATAGTCCAAAACCTAATTTGGTCGTTTAACAAACTAACTTTTCTTTCCAGTTCTTTCTTTTCTTCTCATTGACATTTTTTCAAACTCCATTTCACCTTCAAATTATCATTTTCTTTCTTCAGGTAATTCACATTCTATTGTAATTTGTTGTGTTACTCTTTATTTGATTACTCCACATGAATTAATTACAAAATATAATGCTATTTATAATGCCCGTTATCCCCCAAAAATGATTTCTTCGTTGGCGACAACTGAAAATCATAAACTTTGAATTAATAATACCTAGCCCGATTTGCTTCTTCGTCATTCAATTTTAGTTACAGCATCTTACATAAATAGGGTAGAATTGGTTCAACCATTGTTGAAGCTCGAAGCTTTGAAATGTGAGAATTAAAATCTTTGTAAATAAGTTTTGTTTTGAATGGGTATGTTTATAAAAGATCGGTTATATATTGAGGAGGCCAAATCTACAAATTTGGATGATTTGGCTTAGTTTTGAGGTGTTTTTGAATGAATTGGTTCTTGAATTCAAGGCCGAAAAAGAAGTCTATTTTTTGTATACTGTATTATATATTATTGTATATGCAGTACAATGTTTTTATTTGAGTCATTTTCTTCTTTCTCTCTTTCTATACACACTTATATAATGTAGATACATTGTTTAAAGATTGTATCTACATATGTACATATTTGTATAATTATGTATATTATTAAATAATTGTATATATAATATTATGCAAAATTAGAAGAGGTGCATTATACACTCATATACAAATACTATACAATAATAGACATTATTATATAAAAAAATTGACTTCATCTTCTTTCTTGGATTCAAGCATCAGATTCATTCAAAAACACATCTTACAATTTTGCACAATACTACACACACACACATATATAATTATTCAATAATCTATATAATTATACAAATATATACATATTTATATATAATGTTTAAATAATGTATCTACATTATATAAATTGTATAAAATGAAAAAAAAATAAAAAATATACAACATTATACAATATAAGATACAAATATATACAAAAAAGGACTTTGTCTTCTTTCACGATTCAAGCACCAAATTCATCCAAAAGCACTTCAAAGCTACATCAAATAATTCAAAACTTCATATTGGGGTTCCTCAATGCATAATCTATCTTTTGCAATGACATTCACATGAAACAAATCTTATTTACGAAAATTTGATTTTCAAACTTTGAAGCTTGAAGCTTCAGGGATGGTTGAACATCCAAAAATTTTGTGCTATAACTATAAAATTATAATATAAATTTGCTATATGCTTCGTCTATGAAATTTATAGACATGTATTCCCTTAGGTGCTCATTAGTTGTAGCAATAATGAATAACAAGATATTAATGAAGAGTTATGGAAGAAACAAGTTTGTACCAAATGTTCATAAATCATGAAATTAATTACAATAATTTCATTTGTTGAGCGTTTATATTGTAATTTTCACTTTTGAATGGGTTTAAGAAGGAGTTGTTTGTATGGATTTTCAAAATAATCAGATTTTAAATTTCAATTTAAAAAAGGAAGAGTGTAAGGTCATGGAGTAACCAACATGTGTTTTCTCCCAAATAGTATAGTTTTAATTCAACTAGTTTTTAAGGAACAATGAGTTATTTGACTAAACGTGATTTTAGAGATTCTATAGGAGAAATGAACCTAAAATATTACTATAAGACTGTAATAAATGAGACTTCTCTAGAAGGAATAAGAATGAGTGTATTGGGAAGAGAGAACAAAATGGCCTACTACAATTAAATAGGCTTTGGGATGATATCTAATATTTGATCCTATACAATTGGGTCATTTTGGTAATGTAATATACAGTGAGCTATATTCTGTAATGTCACATTACTAGTTGCATTATTCTGTAATTTTTTTAATTGTTTATGGCAGACACAAATCTTCGAATATAAATATATAACTCATAATTTATTTAATTTTACAACATTAAACAAACTCAGCGCAGGCCGTAACTTAATTTTACATTTAAGTTTATTACTAGAACTTCAAATATATATATGTATGTATGTATGTATGTATGTATGTATGTATGTATGTATAATTTCACATATAAGTTTATTACTTTCTTTGAATAAGTGTTGTAAGTAGATAATTAAATTATTTACCTATTTAATTTAAAACTATTGAGATTGCATACAATCACCTAAAATACTCATCCCTTTTAGAGAGCAATTTACTTGTATGATAACCAATTACCATTTGTAAGTGATAAAATGGATCTAGCCCAAGTGATTAGCTAGACCTGTCAATATGGATTGGCTCATCCCATTCGGACTAGTTTATACAAACTTTGTAGTTGACGGGTCAGGTCAGGCTGGCTCATCAACATTATGGACTTGAAAATAGCAAGCCTAACCCATCACACTGTGGGTTGCGGGCCTCCACGGATCAGCCCATTTTTAAAAATATATTATTTTTATAATCTTAATTTAAATTATTAATTACATAAATATTTACAACATAATATTACATTGAAGTTACTACTTGTTAATCAAGTCTCAATTTTTTTTTAAAAAAACCTAATACTTTGTGAAGTTAAATAACTTTTGATACCAAATTCAAACCAAATAGAGATGTTGAAGAACAAATGAAACTGTTAATGAGTAATGATATAACTAGCTAAATAACAATATTAACCTACTTTTATTTTAATTGATCACAATAAAACACAAAGAAATGTCAATATTTTAGATTAAAAGTGAAAATGAACTCCTAAAATAAAACTCACATGACACTTATGGCGTGTTCAATATCGTCACATCATCTTCATCAAACATATTTAATTCCTTAAAAGATTTAGTATTTTATATTTTAATTATTTATATATTTTATAAAAATATTTAATATTTAAATGTTTATGATGGTACAAATAGATTTTGAGTTTGGACTCTTTTATTAATTCTTAGTACTCTATTTTATTTTTTAATTATTTTTTGTTTCGCACACGAACCAACCCAGTCCATACTGCTCAAACTCCATGGCTAAAAGACTTTGTTCTTAAACGGACTGTAAAAATTGTAGCTCAACCTTAATAATTTATGGATTAAAATGGATTGGCCCAACAAACCTGACCCATACTGATTGCTCAATAATTAGCTAGCAAGTATGGTAATATAATCCCAAACTGGCGGGGAGGTATTAGGTAACTTATTAGTGGGAAAGAGTGCAGAAATGCAAATAGAATCAAATTATGAAGGGAGTGCTATCACCAAATTAAAGATATTTTTCTACAATTTGTCATAATAAATGGTAAGATATCAATAATTTTATTACATTAATATAGATGGAAGAAAATGTACAATTGATTTATAGAGGAAAACATTGGATTAGTAGTTGGCAACTTGCAACAAAGTCATAAGTTATTATTTTGTAAAAAAAAAAATAGATTTATGACAAACATATATTCATATAAAATACAAACTAAAGAGGAATCTTAGAGTGAACATATAAAAAAAAATTGAAGAAGAAAATATGCAACATCATTCTTACAACCTTAGTCATTAAAAAAATAGAAGAAAGAAAATATAAAATTACTGCAAAAATTTTGGAGCTCTTGTCAATACTTTTTTCTACAAATCGATCACCATTCAATATAACTTTCATTATATTTTTAAGTCAAACTATAGTATGAATGTAATAATATAATAATATAATACTTCCTCCGTCTCAAATTATCCGTCCCAAATTGAGATGACATATTGATTAAGAAAAATAATTAATAACATGCCTAGTTTATGATAGTATCCCTATTAAATGATGTTTATATTTTAATTTGAAGAAAAAGTAATTAATGCAAAGGGTAAAACATGAAATTTTTTTTTGTCTCTTCTAGATTAATGAAAAAAGATAAGTAAAATGAGAAATCAAATTACAAAATTTGAGACGGATAATTTGGGACGGAAAAAGTAACATAGCTGTTTCAAATATGAAGTAAAGAAGATAACCTTAAGTAGGGTGTCACAAAATAAAAATATAATTTAAATTTATAATACCTAATGCTCAAGAACCATCTCTTTCTCTCTCTCCTCTCTCCTCTCTCCTTACCCTCTCTCCATCTCTAGCGTACCGGCCCCCGGTCCCCGGCGCCGTCGCTGACCTTCGGCGCCGACCCGATCCGGCCGCCGGCTCCGACCTCCGATCCCCGGCGCTGACCGACCGCCGGCCACGACCTCCGGTCGTCGGCCCTCTCTCTCTCTCCCTACCCTCTCTCCATCGCTAGCGCACCGGCCCCCGGTCCCCGGCGCCGTCGCTGACCTTCGGCGCCGACCCGACCCGACCGCCGGCTCCGACCTCCGGCGCTGACCCGACCCGACCCGACCTCCGGTCGCCGTCCCCCGGCGCTGACCCGACCCACCCGTCGGTTCATACCCCCCCCCACCGGTTCATACCCCCTCGCCGGTCCATAAA